>NW_006296221.1:1881884-1893973 GCF_000327345.1 Myotis davidii
CCATATTTGAGTGGATCTGGGGAGCTCAAGCTTCCCATTTCTTACCGTCTATTTGCAAGTTGTCCACAGAGGCCAGAGAAATGCATTTAACCACTTGAAAAGGATCATTTTGGTCTGAAAGCGACCAGGCGACAAGGGAAATTTGCCAGGACTGAGAGAGGACCCCTGGCAGGTGGCAGGAGTTGATAGAATTCAGTAAAGCTCTGGTCTTTTTCACAATCCCGTTCTAGATTTTTATTTGCTATTTTATCTTTTGACTTTGAATATAGTGAATTCTAATGTCATTCCGGATCCTGAAGAAGAAACAGGTCAGCTTTAAATTTCTTTCAGTAACATAGAAAATCAGGAGAATTTTCTGGCATTTCATATTTTTAGCAAAGTAGAGTATCCGCTCCACTTACTAGAAATGACACTTTCTCCCACCGCTTCCATCTGCATTTATGTTCTGCGCGGACTGCTGAGCTAGCTTTTCCCCCTTAGGTTTACTGCCGATGCATTTGCATTTCGGTCACAATAAATAACCAGTAAAACCCTCCAATGAGTAGGTTCCAGAATGGTTCTCTCTTAGTATGGAACTACAGACAATGATTTCTAGTCAGGATGGCTCAGAGGAAGAAGAAAGTGAACTTTTGCAAAGAAAAAAGTTAATTCAAACAAATGCTCACTGAGCCATTAGGAAATTAAAGATGAAATTGACATGGGAATTGTATAGCCAATATAACCGTGGGTGTGGAAAGAGCCACAGCAGGAAGAAATTCTCATTTCAGAGGCTGTATCTGTGTCCGTCACCACTGTTTCCCGGGCACCCCTCATGTCACCTAGCGGCCAGTGGTCAGCAAATTGCGGCTCACAAGCCACATGCGGCTCTTCGGCCCCTTGAGTGTGGCTCTTCCACAAAATACCATGTGCGGGCATGCACGTACAGTGCGATTGAAACTTTGTGGCCCATGTGCAGAAGTCGGTATTTTGTGGAAGAGCCACACTCAAGGGGCCAAAGAGCCACAAAAGTTGTTTTTGTTTTTTCAAACATGGATCATATTTTTCGGCATGGCATGTGGCATTAGAGTGGTAGCAGGATTTAAGGGGAAGTTGAGTTGAGGATACAGTTGACAGTCGTGGAATGGATAAACAAGAACAAATGTTGTATGACTGTTTGAGTGTGTCCCACAGTGCCTGGCACAGGAATTATGAGCGTAGCGGAGAATAAACAATGTTTGAAGTATAAAGTACCAGAAGCTAATCTATGGAAAACTATTTTTAAGAAGAATATATTTTCATTGATTTTGGAGAGGAAGAAAGAGGGAGAGAGAGATAGAAACATCAGTGATGAGAGAGAATCATGGATCGGCTGTTTCCTGCACACCCCACACTGGGGATCAGGCCCGCAGCTCGGGCATGTGCCCTGACCAGGAATGGAACCGTGACCTTCTGGTTCATGGGTCAATGTTCAACCATTGAGCAACACCGGCTGGGACATCCTGTATTTTTACTTGCTAAATCTGGCAACCCTAATCCAGAACCCACACTTTGTACATGTGAAAAAAAGGAAGCCCTTGAGAGCTAAGCCAGCTGTTCAAAGTCAAGTAGCAAGTGAGTAGCTCCGCAGGAATTCAAACCAGAGCTGTCTGACTCTCAAGTTGAGACCAAATAATGCTTTAGACAGGCCAGGCTAAGAAATGAAGTCAAATCATGCATTGCCTCACACACCACTCAAGCCTGCAAAAAATTAAGCTTCTATATTTGTCCTCTGATCAACCTAATATATTTTATGGACTCCACCCCACTGGGTAATGAGTAAACGAAATGTAAGCCGATCCAGTAAACTCAGTCTAATGAACAATTTAAATAGTCTCCTTAGATCATTCAGGCTGTGGTGAGTCAAACAGTTTTTCAGATTTCCACTCTCTGGGTTTCTCCTTCAGGGGAACTTTCAGGGACCTTGTGGCAGAGGGAGAGGGGTAGGGAAGGTTCCTCACATGCATGTTGAATTTTCTAGATACTCCCTGACCTTTACCCTGCCCTGGTTTGATATCTGACCTAAGGCCTATATATATAATCCTATATAATTTACTGAGTGACCTCGGGCAGGTCTTCTCATCTGCCAAGTTGTGGTTGTAATGGTACCTGCCTCACAGGCTGAATTCAAAGATTAAATGAGATATTAAGTGGAAAGCACTTTGAGCAATGCCTCACATTTGGCAAATGCTCAATACACGTCACATGTTTGTTTAGCTGTTGTTGGGGAGGACCATCACTGGATCTTGGCCATTTGCCCCAGTCCTAGGCATTTAGCAGTGGCCTTTTTGTGCCCCTTGCAGGCCACTCTGCCAGTGCCCTCAGGACTCAGGTCACCTCACCAGAGCACAGAAATGTTGAGATCCCCTGGGGCCAGAAGTGCTGCTCCATTAGGGCTGTTGTCCCTCACCTTGTGCCATGTAGGAAGAGGCCACTTGGTGGGCTTCTCCTAGACCAGTGATGGCGAACCTATGACACGCGTGTCAGAGGTGACACGTGAACTCATTTTTTTGGTTGATTTTTCTTTGTTAAATGGCATTTAAATATATAAAATAAATATCAAAAATATAAGTCTTTGTTTTACTATGGTTGCAAATACCAAAAAATTTTTATATGGGACATGGCACCGGAGTTAAGTTAGGGTTTTTCAAAATGCTGACACGCCGAGCTCAAAAGGTTCGCCATCGCTGTCCTAGACCCTGGCAGCCTCTGCTGGAAATGCATGGCAAGTGGCACTGGCTCTGTAGAATTCTTGGCCCTCTCCTTGACCTCTGCAGCATCTCCCCTCCCACCGCCCCACCCACACACAAACATCCAGGGCCTTGTCCCTGCTTCTCTCTCCTTCCTTTCACAATCCCCAAAGTAGAAGGCATGGCCTCCCAATTTCCTCTGCCTCAGCTCGGCTTCTTTCTCCTCTGTCTCCTGGTAAAACTACAATCCAGTTGGCCAATGAAACTAGAGGAATTTAGAAAATCCTTTTGTTTTGACAGTGCCTGGCTGTCAAGACTGTTGTCTTGCTAAAGAGGTCAAGTTAGGCAGCTTAGAGACTCCAGCTGATGAGTGGCCTCTTTCTTCTGGGTAGAACCTGCCCTTGCCTTCCCTGGGGCAGCTGGGAGTTATTATTATCCCCAGGAGAAGCACTCTGGCAGGTCCACTAGGTGGGGCTGTTGTAGAAGGGAACTGAGCCTCAGATGCCTGAATGTCCCAAGGTCCTTCCTGGCTGGGGACACCTGACAGGGTGGCCTGGCTAATGGAGCCCTGAGGGCACCTCTGGGATTGCAGTTTAGGGCCAGGGCTCTGGACTCTGGCTTTTTTGGGATGCCCTCATGAGCAGTGGAAGTCCAGACTGGGGGCTTCTCGGAGCAGGTACAACCCCGAAAACTGGTGGAGTGAACCCAATTTAGGGGCCACGTCACAAGGTGCTGGGACTCACACCGCCAGCTGGATCACTACACTCACACTTCTTCAGGCTCGGCCAGTTGAACCAGCCACCAGGAGCAGCAAAGGTGGGATGACGGCATGTCTATAAAAGGAAATAAATGTTTCTACCTATTAAATGAGAAAATGCCTGACTGAAGAGTCATAAAAAACGGAGAGCATGCTTGGAAAAGCCTGTTTTCTAATGGTATTGTGTAGGCTGGAGACTCTTCAAAGGGACAGAAAGACATGTGCCAAGGCCCGGGGCTCAAACAGGCCTCAGTTGAAGACCAAGGAGTGGGCATGTGGTATAAATGAAGATGATGTAAATGCAGAAAGCAAGCTGTAGTTTTGAATATAAGCCACAAATGAAAATTCAGTTATGGAGGTGACACAGGCTGTATTTTCCAAATTTGGCCACAGCAATACCTCCCATCCAAGGTTAGAATCAGGGTGGGCTTATGGCTCACTTGCACCCAATAAAACACAGCAGAGGTGGTGCTGTGACTTCTAAGACTGAATCATAAAAGATGGGTTAGGTTTCTCTATTGCATAACAAATGACCACACACGTCGTGGATAACCATGACATTAATTATCATCTCACACTTTCTTTGGGTCATATGTTCGGTGTGGCTTAGCTGGGTCTCTCAAGGATGAAATGAAGGTGGTGACTGAGCTGGGTTCTTTGCAAGAAGCTCAACTAGGGAAGGATGCACTTCTGAGCTTCCTCAGGTTTGGGGCAGAATTTGTTTCCTTAAGACTGTAGACTATTTGTTTGAGGCAGCTCTGCCTCTGTATCTATTATTTTTCAAAAGTTTATAATGGTCTCTATTATCCATGAATGAGTGAGATCATGTGGTATTTTTCCTTCATTGACTGGCTTATTTCACTTAGCATAACTGCAGCAAGAAGGCCGGGGAGGGTTGGGGGGCAGGAGGTAGTGGGGTAAGAGATCAACCAAAGGACTTGTATGCATGCATATAAGCATAACCAATGGACATAAGACACTGGGGGATAGGGGAGGTTAGGGCACTGTCTAGGGCGGGGGGAAAAATGGACACATATGTAACACCCTTTGTAATACTTTAAGCAATAAAAAAAATATAGAGCAAGAATTTGAAAACAAAACAAACAAACAAAAAAAGACTGTAGACTTCATGACAGCTGATTTCTTCAAGACAAGTGTATTAGTTTGCTAGAGCTGCTATAACAAAACACCACAGATCAGATGGCTTAAAGAACAAACATTTATTTCCTCACCATTCTGGAAACTGGAAGCCTGAGATCAAGGTGTCCACAAGTTTGGTTTCTTATGAGGTTTGGCTTGCAGATGGCAGCCTTCTTCCTGTCCTTGTCCTCACATGTCCTTTCTCTATGTACATGCATGCTTGGTGTCTGTCTGTGTGTCCTAATTTCCTATTCTTATAAGGTTGGATTGGCTGAGAGGCCACTGTAGTGGTCTCAATTTAACTTAATCATCTCTTTAAAGGCAACTATCTCCAGTCACACTGTAAGGTACCAGGGGTTAGGGCTTCAACCCAGAAATTTAGAGAGGACATAGTTCAGCCCACGACAGCAAGCAATGGACAGAGAAGTCTCTGCTTCTAGGAGCCTCTTACTTCAGGAAAGGTCTACTCTAGACCTTCTTTCAGAGGGTTCATATCATTAGCTTGGGCCCATTCAGGACCATGAACTCAAAGTTCAGTGATTAGGAACATTAATTGCATCTGAAAAAAATCTTCACATTTTTTCCATTTACATAATGTAATCATGGGAGTGACAGCCCATTGCCCTGCATAGTCTATTGGTTCAAATTAGGTCACACTTCCTGCCAACCTCAAGGGGAGGGGACTCCACAGGGGGCAGACATTAGGAGACAAGAATGATGGGGTCTTTCTAGGGACCATCCACCACAGCAGGTGTTACAACTTCCATCTGGTTTGCTGGGACACTACCTGAAGCTCTGTGCCATCAAATGAGTGGTCTGACTGCGCAAAGACCTCCATGCTGTGAGGAAGCTCAAAACATCCCATGTAGGAAGAACCCTGAGAAGTCCTGAGCCAACATGAAGAGAGACAGAGGTTCGCACCCAAGCTGCTGCAGCCTCCCTCTGGCAGCTCCAGTCCTCCTGCACTGCAGGAGAGACCCCGAGCCAAAACCACCTGGCCGAGTACTTCTCAACAGAAACAACGCGAGAGGATGAAACAATCATTGCTTTAAGCAGCTACATGTTGGGGCCATTGTTTATGCAGCAATAGTAACTGGAATAGCAGGCATTCCCAGCGGGAGAGGGTTCACATATAACTCCCTGAGATGAACATCATAAGGGATGTATTTATCCAGCAACCCTCCCTCGCCTCCCAGCCCCACGTTTCTTGGCCCCTTACCTATTTCACTTTTCTCTGTTACTCTTTCTATCTGGCACACTTCACATCTATCTGTTTGCATGTTGCCCGTTCTCCACCCCCCGTTGCCTCCCTAAATGTAGATTCCACCATGGCAAGCATTGGAATCTTCTGTCGGTGTCTGCAGTGGGTGGGTCCTCAATGTGCACGCTATTATTTTAACTGTCCACGGCTGCTCTGACAGCTGGAGGAAGACGGGAATGTTTTTAAAAAAAGTGTTCAGAGAAGGTCAGAAAACCAAACAGAAATAGAGCAGAACCAGACCTTGGCGAGCATACAGTTCAAAGCCACATTTTATCCTTGAGGAAACGGGGCCCAGAGTAAAGGACTCAGATGACACAGGAGGTTAATGGCAGAGCTGACGCCTGGAGCCAGGTCCCCGAGCTTCCAAGGGTTCTGACCACTTGGTCACGTCCACACAAAGGTGCCACATCCACGCTGCTCCCGCGGTCTTCTGCAAGAGTTTTGCCTGAACTTGTGCACGTTGCGAGATGTTGTATTTTTTTTATAGGCTACTCCTATTATTTCTCCATTAAAATACAGTTAGGGCATGATATTGATTTTTTAAAATGTGCGCATGAAGGTTGTTATGGATGAATTTCATTCCAGGAGAGTCGTGGGGATTGTCTTGGCTGGGTCCCCAGCAGGCTGGGCCTGGGACACAGGCTTTGCTGGAAGGGATTGCTATTGGTGAGTGTGATCCTGGAGCAGGAGTGAGGAGCAGGATGAAGAAGCAAGGGGGCTGGTGCCATGGGGCTGCCTCCTGATCCCCCTTGGACCATCTGCATGGCCGTGGGAATGGGTTTCAGAGCCGCCTGTACAGGCGATGCAAGGGAAGCATTGCTCCCTCAGCTCTCGTCTCCACTGGCCACCGTCGGCCTTACAGACATTCGCTGTTGCCCACCCCTTGGTTGGGCAGCCTCAGGGGGTGCCCTGTAGGATGGCATCAGGATGTATGTTCTCTCAAGGTAGGACAGAGGTGCGTGTCCCACACAGCGTAAAGCCCCGGTGTAAAGCTGGTCAGGGTCTGCCTAGAGCTGGTCGCTGCAGAAGCAGCTGGCCTCGGAGGTGAGGCCCAGAGGACTCCAAGGAGCCATCAGGAGGAGTCTGTCTGATCCCCAATCCTCAGTTCAGAAGAGGGAGGCAGCTCAGAGCCTCTGCCAGCAGCCTGTGCATTTCTGGCTGATCACGTGGCCTAGATTTCTCATTGCAGAGTTGTTCCGGAGACTCCCTCTGCAACATCAAAGTCATAGGAGAAGTTTGGTGTGCTTTCTATTTGGAAAGAACTGAACCACAGTCTCACCTGTGGGAATTCTTGGTTGCCTCAGGCTTCCCACTTCCCTGATGCTGCAGTGGGTGTCAGGTGTGTCCCCACAAGGGCCCTGAATATACGGAGGTTAACGAGGGAGCTGGGAGCTTAGCCTGTTGGGAAAGAGGCTGCAAGAGAATTAGCAGTTATCATTTGCTGAGAACATACTATTTCCAGGCCCCAGGCTAAGCACGTTTCTCATTGAATTCTCACTGCATACCTTTTAGGTAAATATTCCGATTTTATGAAGGAAAAGGCCTGGCTCAGAACCTCTCTAAAACGTGCGACTGTCTATACCAGCATTGTCCCATAGCAATGTAACAGAAACCACAGTGCCCCCTATGGCTGGATTTCACCATTTCCTGGTAGCCCCGTTTAAAAAGTACGAAGAAACAGGTGATATTTAACACAATATATCCAAGGTGTTACCATTGCATCATGTAATCAATATAAAAAATATTCACAGGAAACTTTTTTTCATGTGCAGTATTTCCGGTGCATCTCAGTGCAGACTAGCTCATTTCCAGCACTCCATTGCCACATGTGCCCGTAGCCTCGGTCCTGGACAGCACAGCCCATGCTTTAGGAAGCTGGTCCTCAGTGGGTATTTTAAAAAGTGCGGGGGAATCGGGCTGTCGAATGACTGAGGGTGCGCTAGCTGTGCTCAGTGGGTAGAGATGCTGAGCATCCTGCAAGACTCTCGACAACTATACAAAGATCAGGACAGTCCCACAGAGGGGGAAGAACGCCCTGCCCAAATGCCAATAGTGCTGCTATTGAGAATCACTCCCTTCGCACATGTAGAGTGTTCAGAGCAGTGCCAGGCTCATAGGAAACACTCATGCAAGCTTATCATTATTACTACTGTTAGGCAGTCAAGTCCAGACTTCATCTCCTGGCACGTAAAACCCTCTATAGTCTGACCCCTATTACTAAGAAACTACACACACACACACACACAATGCCCATAATAATATAGGGTGTCCTAAAAATGTATACACACACTTTGAATCATTATAAAGGCAGTGTTTATTAAAATAGATTTCATTTTCAAATTGGGCTATCAGCTGGTAAGTGTGTATACATTTTGGGGGGACACTTTGTATATATCAGTAGTTGCTATATCTACTATTCTAATATATATATATTAGGCTTGGTGCATGAAATTCATGCACTCGGGCCAGCGGGGTGGGGGGGGCTTTATTATATAGAATATATATATATAGTGTGTGTGTGTGTGTGTGTGTGTGTGTGTGCGGGCCTCTTTCTTTATTTTTTTTTGTCTTAGCTCTTTGTATTTCATTTATTGGATGCTCAAATCTGCCATTGGAATCGGTAAGTATAATTAGTCCTATTGTACAGTTGAGAAAACCAAGCCCAGAGAAGTTGAACTGCTTGCATAAGTTCCCACAGCTACTGAAGGCAGAGCCATGACTTCATGCTCTTTGTTAGAGATTATCCTTAAGTCTGGGAACCAAATTGATACCAAGGCTACTGGCACCATGGCAGAGGCCAGGCCATCTTCCATTTCCAAAGAGCTGCCAAGCCCTTCCGTGGGCAACACACCAGA
This sequence comes from Myotis davidii, assembly GCF_000327345.1. Lineage (NCBI taxonomy): Eukaryota > Metazoa > Chordata > Mammalia > Chiroptera > Vespertilionidae > Myotis > Myotis davidii. The sequence continues at coordinate 1,890,603 of NW_006296221.1, forward strand.
AGAACAATTCTCCCCACCCCGGACCTCAGGCTCACCACACAGTTTCCCTCCTGTCCTAGAAGCGAGCTTGGAGCAGACGACAAAGAGAAGCATACCATGCAATTGCAGCCTCAACAATGACAACTGATGAGGCACAATAGCAGGATCTGGTCTGTAATCAGCCTCAAGCTATACTCAGCTATTTAGGCGTCCATTCTGCTGGCTCCGAGAGAGTGCGGGGAGAGGCCCACACCCCTCAACTCCAGCTCCTCGCTCATCATAGCGGTGCACCACGTGGAAGAAGGACCCCTTTGTGACAGCAGCGCAAATTACAGCCCAGACAATCTGGAGTCTCAGCTAGAGCAGCTTCTTCTCTCCCCCGAAAGAAAAATCTGTTTCAGGCTTAATTATAGTCTGTCATTACCCGCAATCTTATAATGATCCAAAGTCCCTGGCAAAAATGATAATAATAATAAAATAGATAGAGAAAGAGAGAGGAGAGAGAATCAATTCAAATATGAGCTGAAAAGAGTCAAGACAAGTACTGGGAAAGGAGGTGATGGTGGCATTCTTCAGAAACAATTGTGAAATGCAGATCAGAGCATCCTCTGTAAATAGTTATTCTGGCTCAATTGTCAATTTAGCAGGCCCCAGGGCTCAGTGTTAACTTTACCCACTTTCTGAAGCTTTAATCTTGTTGCTCAAAAATTCATGAAATGTAGGAGCAGCTCCCAAGAAAACCCGATGCCCCAAATCAAATGGCTTCGATTTAATAGGACAATGCTTCTTACTTAGATCTTGAGAGGATGCATTAAACAGACTAGAAGTGTTCAGTGACATGCTCTTGGCATGTTAGCAAGAATATGCTGAGGTCCATCAGAAGACACCTTTTAAATCAAGTTTTCTTTGTCACTTTCCATGGACTGGACTGTAATTTCCTTCCAGGCACAGCCAACCATTGGGCGCTCCCTCTTGTGGCCATATCAGGAATGGGACTGTATCAATTCCCACCTCCCCACTCACCCCCAAAAGCAAATGTGAGAAGACCAATTGATCCAACCTGGTGGGTCTGGGATTGGATACTAGAGAGGCAGGTTTTTGGGGAGTCTCATGTGTTCTGTTTAATCTTCTTGGAGCCTGGATATCCTCCTGAATCCATGAAATTTTGTGAAATGATGTGAATGGCTGGAGAAATTTCTTCCTTTCTTCTCCTGTTTAAATTCTTCCCTAGGTATGTTTCATAAGTTATCGGTAGAAAGAATTATTTTCTATTGTATAAAAAATGTATTTATATTGTATTGAACATGGTATTTTCCATTTATTGGTCTGTGAGAATTCTTAGAGCATCACAGAAACCTTTTAAACTTTGTGTTTCTGTAGGAAGATTTTTGATGTGATTCTGGAATTAACATCAATGCACTGGACGTGGAGTTTGCTTTGGAACATGGAGCTGCCAGTGTTCAGAGAGAGTTGAGTGAGGTCCCAGTGAGGTCCCCTTCCCTGGAACGGCTGGTGGCTCACAAGGAGAACTTGGCCTCCGTTTTATGCAGCTCCTCATTTTCTTATCATTGCTCTCTGGTTTAAGGAAGGACATTATGATTTACCCATCAGCCCTGTTTCCTGATTTTGAAACCCCACAGAGTCTCCTAGGTAGTGGGAACAAGGTTAGGAAAGAAATTAATTAGGAATTATTATGTTGTAATTAACAGAAAATTCAACTCAACCAGCTTAAACAATATATGGAATTTATAGATACAGATAAATAAGAAGTCTGTACAGGCTTCAGGTAAGGCTTGATCCAGCAGATCGGAACCATCACCCAGGACCCCATTTCTCCCTATCTCTCCTCTCTGTCTTCTAAGGTGTAGCAGGCACTGCCTGTGCTTTCCCCATTCCTCCTCAGCCTTTCTTGAAGCCCACAAGTAGACATTTTCCATATAAAGAGTCCCTACATCTTTCTTACTGAGGGAATTCTCTGTCCCGATGAGTATACTCAATAATCTGGAAACACCAGAGAGTTAACACCTCCAAACTGACCATCAATATAAAAAACATAAATAGAAGTTAGAGAATAAATAGCTTAACCTGCTAATTCCTAGTGGGACAATTATGGTATGTGGTTCACTGCCATGTCATTTGCGGCAGGGTTCAGAATTTGAAGGAGGGGCCAATGCACAAATACTATACAAGAAATATGAATTTAGAATACATTGGTGAGCCAAGTGGAGACCTCTTTCTTGAAGAGGCACAATGACTTCTGGCCTGGTCTGCCTTTTATTTTATTTTATTTATTTTTATTTTTTTAATATATTTTATTGATTTTTTACAGAGAGGAAGGGAGAGGGATAGAGAGTTAGAAACTGCCTCCTGCACACTCCCTATTGGGGATGTGCCCGCAACCAAGGTACATGCCCTTAACTGGAATCGAACCTGGGACCCTTGAGTCCACAGGCTGATGCTCTATCCACTGAGCCAAACTGGTTAGGGTGGTCTGCCTTTTATTTACTTGAATATACATTTGCCCTTTAGCAATGCATACAGGCATATCAAAGGTAAGGTTTGGTAAATGGTAAAAGGATTATCAGGTTAGGGAATTGCCTTGAGCCACCACTTATCTCAACACTAACAATCAGTGGTTAGCATCAGCCCTTCTAATGCCCAAAGTCCATCGGCCTTCCGCCTTCCTTGGTGCACTCTTGTGACAGTATCGGCAAGCTGTAGCTTCCTGCAGTTCACTCCAGGTCTCAAAGTCCCCAAAGGAACTGAGTCCTCACTCCCACAGTGGTCTTATCCATCCACCCTATATTGGTTTTCATCCTTTCCCTGTGTCAAGTCCCTACTACCTCACAGTGCTTTTGGGGGTTCCCTCCCCCCAAAATCACTTACACCCAAATCCTTGCCTCAGGATCTTTTTGTGGTAACCAGGCTAAAGACAAAACATGTTGCTTCCAGAAAGGGGCACATGGACTTTGGACAGCAGACCACAGATGTCACCCTCCTGAGAAGTCCTGGAGATTACTCCACTGAGAGAAGCCAGGAGAGCTCCACTGAGGGAAGGAAACCAGTGAACGTAAGTAGATTAGACTTTGCATCCAGATTGCCGGCGGTTTCCCTAGCCAGTGTGCATTTCCATGGAGCACATTTCAGTGTAGATTAGCCATATCTCAAGCGTTAAGTAGCTACCTGTGGCTGATGGCTAGTGCGTTGGGCAGCACAGGTATAGAACATAACGTGTTGCTGTGTAAGTTTCAAAATGCTTTCATGTGTTTGTTATCATTTGGTCAACATTCCCAGGAGACAGACCCCTTGGTACTATCATCCCCATCCTGGCACTACCTTAGGGGGAGGGTAAGCTATTTTCTATAATTGGGACTGGGGGTGGCGGGGGCGGG
>NW_006296221.1:1894011-1922385 GCF_000327345.1 Myotis davidii
GAGTACAGTCCTGTGTAGCTTCCTTCACACCACATGTATTTCATCTGGATTCATATCACCTTGTTTTATCCCCTTCAGTAGTAGCTGCTGGACAAGGTGACACCCCCTGGGATTGCTCACAGAGAAGCCGTGAGGGTTCCCTGGTGGAATTCAGGGTATTTCTGCCCCTCTGGGTTCTGAGTTGGGTGGGGGTACACCCACATGGAAGTGGGGGCATGAGCCCGGGCATCCCAGGTCTCTTCCAGGCCTGCGAGTCTCAAACCACAGATGGCTGATTGGTGGGGACAGGAGCCGCACCTGCGGTCACCTTCGGGAGCAAACTGTCGCAAGCAGTTGTGCCTGAGGCTGACCTAGTTTGGCAGTGGGCCGCACACGGGCGCTCTCCTTTTCAAAGATTTGTTCCAGGCGTTTGTTTTTCACAAACCACTCTATTTGCCTCTAAAAATACTCCAAAGCAGATGCGCAACTGACCGTGACACTCCGGCAACAGCCCAGCACACAAGCGTGAAGTGCTGAAGCCTCTCCTTGGGCCTCTGGCTGGGGGACCCCAGGGGAGCAGGGCTGGTTCCTGCCTTGGGACAGGCAGCGCTGCTCACTGCCATCACCCCCAGAGGAATCCCTCCTTAAGGTATGTGCCGGCCAAGAAGGGCCTCTCTGTCTGTCTGGATGACTATGAACAGTATCCATGGAACTCTTCAGTTGCAACAGAGAAAAGTCGATTCAGACTGAGTTATTCTCTCTCTCTCTCTCTCTCTCTCTCTCTCTCTCTCTCTCTCTCTCTCTCTCTCTCTCACACACACACACACACACCTCTCCCTCTCACACACACACACACACACACACACACACACACACGTGTTGTCTCAAGGAGCAAAAATTCACGGGACAGTTTCAGGCACAGCTGGATCCAGGTGCTCAGTGGATCTGCTTTTGGTTCTGTTTCCTCTGTGTTGGCTTCATTCTCAAGCATGTTTCTCCTCACAATGTCAGGACGGCTGCCAGGAGCCTCAGGTTTACACACTCACCACTCCAAGTTCAACCCAAAGAGCCTTTCTTTTCCCTGGCAATCTTGACACAGTTTTATGAGGGTGTAATTGATATACAGTAAACTATGTATTTAGACTGTACAATTGGATAAGTGTTGATATATGTATATATCTATGAAACCATCACCACAATCAAGATAGCGAGTATATCCATGACCTGAAAGTTTCCTTTGAGATTCCCCCTTCTCACTCCTCTTTTCCTTCCATCCCAAGTAACTGCTGATCTGCTGTCACTTTATATTACTCTGCATATTCTAGAGTTTTATGTACATGGAATCATACAGTATGCAAGTGCTCTGAGTTGAATTAGCGCTTGTCATGACTTCCTATGGAGACAGCTGACCTCAGTCTACTCTCCTTAATCTCTTGCTCATACATATTAAACAGTACCCTTGTCAGCTGCCCATCAGTCTTCCCTTTAGAAACATGAATGAGCCACGGAGTGGTGGTGAAGGCCTGGGGTAGGTGTGAGTGTGAGGTGTGAGTGTGGGGTGTGAGCGTGGGGTGTGTACTGGGAAGAACTGAAGTTATGGGTCACTAAAATCATTTGCATGAATAGCCTGAAATGGCCTAGATCCGGCTCAGTCCTCCCAGGAGGCAGTGTAGTAAATTCACAAATTCAGTCTGGAGAAGGGAGTCAGAGGCTGTCAGCAGCCTTGAAACAAAACAGGACAGCTTTAGAAGTCACTTTGAAAGTCGTTACATATGTTAATAGAGGGTGACCAAGAGGGTGAGTTGGGACCATCAGGCCTCGGGCAAGTTCAGAGAAACCCTTGTATGGGGTCAGGTTGGGTTAACTAGGTTTTCCATCATCTCACAAGAAGCTTCGGGCTTCTCCCTCAGCAAAGGGAGAAATGATTCAGCACTGGTCCCATTAACTTGGTAGAAGACGCATGAACACGTTGAGGTTTATATTTTTGCCTCTCAATATTCTAACAATGTGCCCCAATTTTTTCAGAATCACCTTTGGAGTCTAAGACATTTATTAAGCTTCCTGACATCTTCTTGGGTGAAAATGAAAGCAAAGATTATTCCCCTCTAGTTTAAAATTTAATGTATTGGGGTGACATTGGTTAATAAGATTATGTGAGTTTCAGGTGCACACACCGTATGTGGTTGTGAACACAGGTGCCCTGTAATAGGGTCAGGAGAGTGGAATTGTGAGCATCTTAAGCCAAATGGAGAACAATGGCCGGGGACCCTGGGAATCAGTGGTCTTGTGTCTTAAGTGATGGGAAGAGGAGGCTCTAAGACAAGGGTGGTCTAGTTCAGCTGAGGTGATTGAAACAGAGGGAAGTGGGCAGCCTCAGAGGAGAGAATTGTTGCAAAGAGAGAAGGAAAGACCTTGCCCTTCATGGACGCTCCTTGCCCTCTGGCCTCCACGGAGCCCCATTTATATACAGTGCGGGCCCTCTGCAGAGTTGGAAGGCTGTGTCTGCAACGTGGGCTTCTGGGAAGACCTGGAATATTAAGATGCAAATTAATAATCATAATTCCTGGCCCTAAGTGGCACCACTTCCTGAGAGGCCTCAAGGAGCTTTACTATTTACTGTTCCAAACAAAATGCTGCTTTCTCCAAGAACACTGTGAGGTGTAAACAGCCACAAAACGAGAGAAAAAGAAACCATTTTAAATACAGTCACTATCGCAGGTGCATTTTGGATGGGAAATGTATTTGGTTGGAGAAATCGTTATCAGCTAGGCTCCCCCTTCTTTTCTCCCCTTTTAAGCCACCATAAAAACCCAGAGTAAGTTACCATGAAAAGCTATAATAATGCTAATTTTGTTCCCATTTCCTGGCTTTTTCCACTAGACTTGAGGCTGTTTAATATGACTTTAAAATTTCCTTCCATTAATAATACCCTTTCTTTTGGCCTCTGCTCTTTTGAAGTTGTGTTATTATTTCCCTCTGTGACTGACTGCGGCATATTTGCTGTCCAAAATCAACTCCCAATGCATGAAAGCACATTCCCAAGGGCCACGCTGTCCACCCTGAAGTTTAAAAGCTTCCAAAGATGAGTGGGGATGCATCGTTCTGAATGGAAACATTCAGGGCAGCTTGCCCTGAAAGCTCCTTGGGAACAGGCAGATCTGGAGCAGGGGGTGCATCTGAATGAGGAGGCGTGCATCTGACCTGTCACTCACTGCCTATAGTCCTGGTAACCGCCCAGGCATGAGTGGTACCCACACATGCGGTAATCACCCAGCACTGGGCAGCAATTTCCTGCACACTCCTGCCCCTGGCCCCTTTCCTGCTCCCCAGCAGGGGAACAGCTGCTTTTTCTCCAGAAGGGGTCCCTGAGGGTCCACAGATGCTGCGTTGGGGTGTCGAGGGAGTCTGAGTCCTTGAAGGCTGGAGCCAAGAAACACAGGGCACATCCCATTCAGAAGCAAGAATTAGGTCAAGTCCCTGTGGCAACTGAGGCCTGGGCCTTCTCATCAGAGGCTCGGAAGGACCGTAGATGTGCCTTGGGCCCTCCCTCAAATTGCGAAACAAGTTTGTTGCCTTGTAAACACAGCTGCATAGTGGAACACATATGTTTATTGAATACATAAGTCAATGAAAAATAAAGGAATGATTTGCATTTAGCCCCCCAACAACCCTAGCAGGTAAACACTATCATTATCCCCATTTTATAGATGAGAAAACTAAGGACTGGAGAAGGTAAGCCCTTGCCAGGATCACATAGATGGCTTGTGGCAGAACTAAGATCCAAATATTTCTCCAATTTTAAAGCCTCAGATGCTCCACCTTGCCTTCCAGACTTGGGCCCATCAGCCAAATTAAATTTCCACCTCCAAGTCCACTTGATTTGGGGGCTATCTTGAAGTATGTTTACAACGTGGCCACCAGGAAATGAAGGTAGTGACATGGCATGGAGTATTAACACTAACATCCACATGGAGTAGTAATACTGACATGGACATAGCACATGCTCTGCGCCAGGCCCTGCTCTAAATCCTTTGTGTACGTCAATTAATTAAATCTTCGCAACTCCCCATCAGGTGGGGTTAGACTCTGCCTTTACAGATGAGGAGACTGAAGATAAATATAATACTTGTCAGCAGGTGTCACAGACTGGATTTAGAGCTGGGCAGTGTGGCTCCAGAGTTCATGCTTACAGCTTTGCGCCGACATATCCCTCTGTCCCCTTGAGGAGCTGAGGAACGTTGGGACCATCCCTGCTCTTCTCATCAGGTGGATCACCTCCCTTCCCACCTCCCCAGGTGAGAGGGGCCAGGTCAGAAGAGTGCCTCTGATCCACAGCCCTTTGGCTGTCGCCCATCCTTCTGCTCATGGCCACCACTGCTGCCTTCTATGCACCTGTAGGTTTCTAAAGCAACCATCTGCCTAAGCCAAGAGCCCCGGGTCTGCGCCTGAATCCCTGCAGCATCTTGGGGGAAAGGCCATGTCTGCCTCATCCTTCTGCCCATGCCCTCTCCCCCAGAGGGTGTTGGATCCTAAGTGCACAACTGACTGTTCTTCATGGAGGTGGCGTCTCCCTTCTACCACGGCAATTGCCAGTTGACCAAGCCAAGGCCCCCACTTGGTGACTTTGGTGCAACCAGGAATGAGAGCTGTCTACAGGGCCCCCTCTCCCAGGCTGGGAATCACACAAAAAGTATTTGGTCTGTGTGTTTGTGGAATGTGGATGAGCCCCTGAGACCAGAATCACGTCCTATTTACTCTTAACCTCAGAATGTAGCATAGATTCTGGCTCATTGAGGTATTCTATTGCTAGTTAATAAGTGAATAAATGAATATAGGTGCTCAATCTATTTTGATTACATCGGATAAGGGAGGAAATTGAGGTAGGACAGTGACGGTGAACCTTTTGAGCTCAGCGTGTCAGCATTTTGAAAAACCCTAACTTAACTCTGGTGCCGTGTCACATATAGAAATTTTTTGATATTTGCAACCATAGTAAAACAAAGACTTATATTTTGATATTTATTTTATATATTTAAATGCCATTTAACAAAGAAAATCAACCAAAAAAATGAGTTCGCGTGTTACCTCTGACACGCGTGTCATAGGTTCGCCATCACTGAGGTAGGACATGGGGTCTTGAATTGACCCAATTGCAAACCTAGCCACCTGATTGCAAATCCCTAATTTGTCCTCAAGAATATCCTCCTAGCTTTTTCTCAGAGACATACTGCAGAGTCACATGCTTCTCTAAGCATCGGTGTTCCCAACCAATTGCTGGTGTTCTGTGCTAGGTCTCTTAAATCACCCGCTGTAACCCACTGCCCGGCCACTCCGATGCCTCTGAATTTACAACTCCACTTAGTCGCATCCATGAAGGGGGCTCCCCCTATCCCTTCAAGCCCCCAGATTGATTTGGCGCTCACAGTCACTGTTATATTTTATACTGAGCCTTCTGCATCAGTTCATTGGATTTTAGCTGTAGCTATATAAAATCTTCTCCAGTGAAATTATTTGGCCATATTGCGGATGGTTCTGCCATAATCTATCAATGCCACTAACTATCCAGCAATAAAAAAATATCCTCTTTCTTCTCTTCTCATTGTAATGAATTTTCTAAACTCAGATTGAACCTTGGAAGGCACTTTACTGGCTTTTTCATTTTTAAAAGGTAGCATTTTGATTTTTAGATGCAACACGCAAGGTGGGCGATGGCAAATTTTGCCTATTTGCTATGCTGTAGAGCAGTGGTTCTCAACCTTCCTAATGCCGCGACCCTTTAATACAGTACCTCATGTTGTGGTGACCCCCAATCATAAAATTATTTTTGTTGCTGCTTCATAACTATAATTTTGCTACTGTTATGAATTGTAATGTAAATATCTAAAATGCAGGATGTATTTTCACTGCTACAAATTGAACATAATTAAAGCATAGTGATTAATCACAAAAACAATATGTAATTATATATGTGTTTTCTGATGGTCTTAGGTGACCCCTGTGAAAGGATCGTTTGACCCCCAAAGGGGTTGCGACCCACAGGTTGAGAACTGTAGCTGTAGAGAGTTTCTGGGGAGGTTCAGAAAAGCATGGCTGGTATTTCTTGGGGGGCAAAAAGGATGGACTTGGAGCAGGCTCATGGGAGTCATGTTTGACTTAAACACCTGTGATTTAGTGCAGGTCAGGAGGATGGAATTGAAGCAAAGAGCAGGTATAAACACCTGGCTGAGGTTATTTCAAAGTATTCGTGCATTAATAAAAAGAAGAAAAGTTGCCATGATCTACCTAATGGTTTGAAAAAAATAGATTATTGTCTCACACAGGAACTTGATTTCCAAGTCAGGTGGGAAGCTGTTCACACCGACTTTATAATAGCACTAGAGGCCCGATGCATGAAATTCGTACATGGGTGGGGGGTGGGGGGGGCCCTCCAATCCGGGATCCCTCTGGAGATGTCTGACTGCTGGTTTAGGCCCCATCCTCTCATAATCCTGGACCTCTGGCTCCTAATCGCTCTCCTGCCTGCTTGCCTGGTCGCCCCCAACTGCCCCCTCCCTGCTGGGCTGGTCACTCCTAACTGCCCCTCCTTGCTGTCCTGGTTACTCCCTCCCCACCCCCCCCCACTGGCCTGGTCGCCCCATGCAGCCTGCTGTTCAGTTGTTTGGTCATCCCTCACTAACCCCACTGCCGGCCTGGTCGTAGGCAGCCATCTTGTGAAGGTGTGAGGGTTAATTTGCATATTGCCTCTTTATTATATAGGATTGCAAAGTGGCTTGGGTGGAGGAAGCAGATGGTGCCACAGAGAGGAAGAAATGTACAGTTCAGGGAGGAAAAGCTATGCATGCATATGAATACTGAGACACCACAAATAACTGTGTATGAAAAAGGCAAGTCTTGAACTCTAAGAGTGCATCTCGAGTTAATATAAATGAGATTTTAAGGCAAATCTTAGACTGATGATAAACCTGGAGTTGATATTAGCTCACCTAATAGGATATCGAAGAGTAAACTCCCACCCCTTGCTGGGATGAAGTTGCTCATATTCACTAGGACTGGCTTTTTAGAGTCATTTAATGTGTCCCCTTCTCAGGGGAAAACCCTCTAGTCAGTTAATCAACATTGTATTTTCTCATGGTCTAACCCAGTGGTCAGCAAACTGCGGCCCCTTGAGTGTGGCTCTTCCACAAAATACCACGTGTGGGTGTGCACGTACAGTGTGATTGAACCTTCGTGGCCACACTCAAGGGGCCAAAGAGCTGCATGTGGCTCGCGAGCCACAGTTTGCCGACCACTGGTCTAACCAATGGAAAGCAAGCAGGGATATATATATATATATATACATTTTTTTAAGTAGGGATTTTTTTAAAAGCCCACCTTAGAAAGCACCCTTCCTTTGTTCTAACATGTGCATTACTCTTATAATTAGGGGGGGGGGGGGACAAGATATTGCAATTGAAACACTGTTATGTTAGAATGATTAAAAAAATTGAAGAACAAGGTTAAGTCCTCCTTTCTCTGCAACCCAGCTAAGTGTGGCCACTTCAAGGACACGCATGAAGGCTCTAAGGAAGCCTTTTTGTCTCCACCCAGTTTCTGGTAAGTTGCTGGCGACCCTGGTGTTCCGTGGTTGGCGGATGCACCAGTTCAGTCCCTGCCTCCGTCAGCAATGGCTTTCTCCCTATGTGTCTCTGTCTCTTCTCTGAAGGACACCAGTCATCTTTGGTTTAGGGCCCACCCTGGTCCTGTATGACCAGATTCTGCTTCTAAATAAGGTCACTTTCTGAGGTTTTGGGTAGACATGAACCTTACGTATGTGCGTGTGAGTGTGTGTGGGGTGGTGGTGGCGGGGGGAGGGGTGACACTATTTAACTCAGTTTACCCAGAAAATGTAAATTCTGAGGCCCCACCTAGGCATATTGAGTCACAAGCTTTGGGAGTGGAGCCCAGCAAATGGTGTCTCAACAAGACCTCTGGGGGATTGAAGTCCTCCACAGTGTGAGAACCAATGTCCTAGAGCAGTGGTTGGCAAACTCATTAGTCAACAGAGCCAAACATCAACAGTACAACGATTGAAATTTCTTTTGAGAGCCAAATTTTTTAAACTTAAACTATATAGGTAAGTACATTGTTATGAACTTAATTAGGGTACTCCTAAGCTGGCCTTTGCTGAAAACGTCCTCAATCTGATTGAGGTACGTTCGCTGAGGTCCACCCCTTCCAACTCTCCCATCCACACTCCTCTTGTATACTTGTTTCGTCTATCTCCTTTCGTTCATCCTCTCTATATGTCCAAACCATCTCAACATACCTTTCTCAATACTCAACACTACATCTTCTTTCACTCCACAAAGTTCCCTGTACGTGCGTGCCTGCACGTGGTATTTTGTGGAAGAGCCACACTCAAGGGGCCAAAGAGCCTCATGTGGCTCACGAGCTGCGGTTTGCCGACCACCGTCCTAGAGGAACTGCACATGCAATGCCCAATGCCAGCATTCAGGCCTCACAGAAAGCATAGAAAGCTATCACTTTAAGGAGAAGCTCTCACGAATGGGATTGGTGCTCTTATAAAGGAAACCCCAGAGAGCCGTCTTGCTCCCCTTCCACCACATGAGGACATAGCGAGACGATGGCATCTACAAACCAGGAAGCAGGCTCTCCCTAGACACCACATCTGGCAGCACTTGATCCTGGACTTCCCAGCCTCCAGAACGGTGAGACATAAATTTCTGTTCTGGATAAGCCACTCAGCCTATAGCATTTTGTTATGTCATATTTTTATGGTGTTTTGTTACAGTAGCCTGAACAGACTAAGACACAGTTTTTTCCATCATCGCAATTATCTCAGTAAGAAATCACACAATTATTAGTTTATCTGCCTACTGTTCATTGTCTGTCTCTCCCTCTGGAATAGAAAACTCTGTGAGGAAAAGGACTTGGTCTGTTCACATCATTCTCAGGGATGGCTTGGAACTGTCCCTGGCCTATTTTAGGACTCAGTAAATATTTGTTGAGTGACACCAGGCTGCAAAATAAATAAGCAAATAAAAACTTGTACAATACAAAAATAAATAAATAATAAATAAATAAAAATATTTGTAGAATAAATTAAAATACCAAGAACCCTAACTGATACATGAGCCTTACTATTCTGCAAAAGTCATGTCCATCTTCATGGAAACATTTTTCTTTAATCCCAATATTCTTTTAAACCCGAGATCTCTAGTATGGTACTAGGAAAACTTCAGGCTTTTTGTTCATTTGTTTGTTTGTTTAATCTAGAAAATACTTTGGGTCAAGCTCTGCGGTGTGTTTTAAGGAGACTTGGGCATTGGTATCTTTCAGCAGGTAGTGCAGAGCAATCCTGTGGCTTGGTGAATGACAAAGCACCACTTAGTCCTGCCTTCCCAGGATAGACTTCTTGTGCTGCCCAGTCCCTCCCATTTAAATACATACGAGTCTCCACTTTCACCATAGAACATCCAAGCAGGGGCTGCTAGTTCCTTATTAATTCCTGAGATCCCACCAATTTTTCCATCAGGGTAGCCCAAGAACAGCCCCCCTCTTTGTTAGTCATCAAAGAAGATCATTTTCTAGTATTTTTCCTCCCTTACTCACTGGCCCTCACTGCACACAAGACATCAGCCCCGGCCACAATGGGGAATGCCTTCCCCTGAAGTAGGTTTACTGTGATGTCATTCATGCCTGGGTGGACCATGGAGTCATAATTAGAATGAGGCACTTCTCCCTGCTCATTGCTCTGATGGCTCTAAATTGGCTCGCACAATCCCATTTCTTTCTAAATGAGCGGGACCTTTGCCTTTCTGAGTGTAGACATGTGAGATTGGCCACCGGGTCCCTGGCACTTCCCTCTCACGACCGTTTTCCCTGGTGTTTTCAGATACTCTGCCCTATACATTTCATTTGGGAGCCACATTGCTGGGCCGTAATTTAATTTTTGTAAATTTAGTTTGTAGAAGGCCATGGCCAATGGCAGGGGATTACAGCTTACTAGGAATTCACATTTAAGCCAAAGGAAGTCCTCTCTGGGGATCTGGATTTATTTACAAAGTTTGGGGACTCAAATGAAGACCAAATAGATTTAGCAGCCACACTTCCCTATTGCAATTTAACAGTCTCTTAAGCACAAAATCAAACACAATATAAGCAAAGTGGCTCAAGTCTTTCCTCAGTGTCTTACCTTCACTTCTGCTGCCTCCTGTCTTGCTATCCCCTAGATGTCCCCAAAGAAGCCATTTTACCTTTTTGAAGACCTGTAGCTTTTTAAGGAGAAACAGTCGCATCTCCTAAAATACTTCGAGAAACCTCAGGAGCAATCGGCATGGCAGGAGATCGAATTACTAAAAGACCAGCTGTGTTGACGATCTTGATTAGAAAGGTACTAATTGTGTGCAGTACCTTTCAGGAAACCTGCCATGTGCTCAACACTGTACTTGGAATTATGGGAAATAAAGCAATAAATCAATTTTATATCTTAATCTCTGCTAATAAGGAGGTTAAAAAGACAAGCCGCAATGTAGTGGAGTAGTTCGGAGCATGCTCTGTGGAAGTGAATGGGTTGTGCTAGAGTCCTGACTTGAATCCGGTTGGGAACTTAGCCCTCTGTGACTCACTTTCCTCATCTGTTAGCTTGAGACAATAAGAGTAGCTACCTGGCCAGGTGCTATTGAGGGGTTTTAAATGAGTTAATACATGAAAACAGGAGAGTGGCATGTAGCAAGTGATTTCTCTTTTACATAGATACGGATGTGTGTGTGTCTTCATACAGTGTAAAAAAATACCTCTTATAAGGAAGGGCCACAGAATCCAGAGGTAGGGAACAGTGTTTGCAGCTGGAGGGAACCCAGAGGCTTTCTGGAAAGTGGCGAAGACAGTAATGCTCACTAAATATGATATTTAATTTGCCTAATTCCAGCTCTTTTTTTTTTCAGGGTTACATGACAAGTTCTGGCCAATGGGAATGATGGGGAAGAGCTGGGCTTATTTGGTCTCTCCTCTCCTACTGCAGTGAATGAGAAGACTACCCCTCCCAGATGTTGTATGTACAAATGGTAGAAAGGCCATCAGCCTGAGTGTCAGTGTGGAGTAGAGACTTCCTTGGACTCAAACACAAGTAAAAACCCTACAATGGATATGCAGCATGAGCAAAACATAAAGCTTTCATATGCTAAGCCATTGGGACTTTAGGCTTAATGGTCACTGCAGTGTAACCTAGCCTGTCTTGACTAATATAAAATTTTATATACATTGCAAGAAAACCAAGAATCATGTTTTTTGTACCTTTTACCAGAAATACTAAAACCTGTTATATTGGTGAAGGTAGTCCTAGCTACTGTAACAAGAAAACCCATAACTATGTAATGTCTCAAACATGGCAGACATTTATTTCTTACACAAAATCCTAAAATGGTATTCCTGATTGGTAGGTGGCTTCTCCTCATGTGATGATTCAAAGACCCAGGGTCCTTCTATCTTGTGGTTTTGTCATCTTCCAGATGTAATCTCCAAGGGCACGAGGCTAATCTGTATCAAGCTGGTGGAAGAAAAGGAGAACAGAAGGTCATGCATGGAGGTATAATGGGCAGGGCCTTGACATGGTAGGAATCATTTCTGTTCACTTTCCATTGGTCAGAACATACCTAGAGGCTCTTCTTTAACTGCAAAACAGGCAGGTCAGTGCCATTTATCTTGTGTCAGGAAGGAGAGGAAAAATGTTTGGGGAATAATATAGGTTCTGCCACACCTCTTGATATATGTCCATTAAAAGGATGAGTTAATAACCTCTAGTTTCTTGTTTTTTCAATAGACATAGATTAAACCCTTGCTCTATTCAAAGCACATGCTTGGTGGCTGGGGGTTGGGGGCTACAGAGGAGAATGCAACAGATAGCCTCCCTCAGGGAATTTATAATCTAGTAGAAAACAAACTATATAATATAAGGCAGAAAATGACAAAGATCTTCAAGGGAGGTTTAGATAAGGCTTCTTGGACATTGAGGAGAAGGGAAATGGAGGATTCTGTGATGGGAGAGGGGCGTTGTAGGCACAGAGGAGGGGAGTTGGGGAGTCTTTATGGCAGGAAGTCAGATTTGATTTGCTGGAGTGAAAGGCATCAGAGAGAGGAGAGCAAGTTTAAGCTGGACCAGGGTGTGGGATGCAATGCCCTCAAACTCACTCATCACACACGATGATGTGCATTTCTGAGAGAGGCTATTCAATCACCTATCTCCACAGTTTCTATTTTTTCCGTCTATTTTTCATGAAGCAGGTAACCTGCTCTCTTTCCACTTCAAATAATTATGAAGGTGATTATGGAAATGTAGGGGTGGCAGTGCTAATGATTAGGAGGGAGAAGAGATTTGGGGAAATGTCCTAATCTACCCGGAAGCCTCACTCTGAGAATCCTCGAGCTCATCATTCAGGAGTTGCCCTGGGCCAACCTCTGCTCCCTGGGAGCCCACCCGGGAAAAAGTGCAGCAAATTGTGGGCTGCTTTTGAGAATCAGCAGAGCAGAGCTTCGGGACAATACGTTTGGAGAACACAGAAGTCACCAAGCAGCACGTTTAGGCCAGTTCTGAATGGGAACAAATATCATCACCAGATCATGGGACTGAATACCACTGGGTTTGGGACTGCTTTTCTCCACCCTCAGCTTTTCTGAGGAGCATCAATGGATACAGGTCAGAGCACTATGCTAATAAGGGTGCGTCTTCTTCATTTAAATCAGGCAGATGGACCAGCTAAGTGCATGACACTGTAGTAACCTGGCAGGTGAAGTTTAGCAATAATTCAAGTTCATTTTAGTTGACCATAAATGTCACCTAGAAAAGAGGTGTGTGCTACTCAGCCCATCACACGGAGTACTACCTGCACCTCTTATTCTTCTCCGTCCTTGCCTTCCAGATTCATTTCAGCTCCCAGACACATTAGGAAGGACAGGGAAATGCCTCTACTCTGTGAAGATCATGGTACATCTCTGTTGGATTCCTGGGTCTGCCACAACAAAGTACCACAAACTTGGTGGTTGAAAACAACAGCTATTTATTATATTCCCTCACAGTTTTGGAAGAGTGTTCAAAGCAGAAGGAACCATAATTGCAAAGGCTCTGAAGTGGAAGGGTACCTGGCCGGTGTTATTAAAATAGAGAAAACAAGATTAAAGGTCGTGGGAAGTGGGAGTGGAGTTAGGAGTTTTGGACAGCCCAGTAATGGTCAAGCTCACACATGAGTCGTGGTAAGGAGGCAGCAGGTTAATTAAGAAAGTGAGAGAAATACACATACTATCCATTCAATTGGCAGTCTAGGCATCCTTCAAAATTGTCAGGTGCCCACTTTCCCTGATGCTATCCCTCCCCCTTCTCCTCCACCACCTCCTCCTTTCTGGACACCTGACTCATCTACACACAGTACTTATCGTGACCTCTTTTATGCCAAACCCTACAATGCACGTCTCTCTAAAAAAGCACCTAGCATGTTGCTTTGGACACAGTAAGCACTGAGTGGTATTTCCTTCTTTAGTTCTTAAAATCCTTACCACACTTTCGGAATTTTCACTGCAAATCAAACTTGATCCGAATTTTTAGACAAGACCTAGTTTATTTGCAAATACATAAAGATGTAATAGAATCCTTTCAAAGAGCTCTCTTGCTAATGCTAAACTGTAGGGAACAATGCATTCCTGACATTTTCAGATTTGCAAACCAGAGAAAGTATATGATCAAGGGTTGGAGGGAAAGGGATGAGAATTTTATAAAGGTTCTTTGGTGCCATCTTCTTTCAGACTGTGTCTTTATTCATGGGGCAAAAGGAAGGAATTCACACAGGGTAAAATCAACTTCAAATCAACTTGGGCACAGGTGTATATGTCCTACGTTTTTGTCCAAGCCAAGTTTTAACTATAGAAGATATACCAGTTCTGTATAGGGAATCTAAGGAACTCTAAAGGACTCTAGAGGGATACAGGAAGTTTTGTGTATGCGTGTGTGTGTGTGTGTGTGTGTGTGTGTGTGTGTATTTGGAGAGAGAGAGAGAGAGAGAGGCTAAACTTGTGCATGTTGGAGATAGGAGTGAGTGGTTGATCAAGTTAACATAAGAAAGTATAATAAGCATTTGACTGCTTAGACAAATATAGAAGTAGTACCTAGAGAATGCCATCATTATATGAAAAGGGGGTCATTTGTAAGTGGGACACTCAGGCTAGGAGAAGGTTTCAGCACCTGCTTAAGTCAACCTTACAACGATTTTCATGACGATTTACACTTATAGAAGTTTGAGTATTTTTCTCGAGTTCCTCCCCTTTGCTTACAGTTGGTAATTTTTCCATGTTTTTGGACGCAAATAAATGCAGCTGTTTGCTCTGCGAGAACTATGGAAAATACATTTATGCTGCATTTGTAAGATAGAGAATGTTCAATTGAGACTGAATTTGGCTTCTTGCCTTATGTTTCAACTTTCTTTCCTAATAACATAAGGTCCTTCATTCATGCAAATGATGCTATTGACTCATCAGCATGCTGTAGCAAAGGAATTGGGGTCTGGCCATAACACAACTGCATTTCAGTTCTGCTTCATCAGTAATGACCTTCCTGGATGTGGCAGATTATAGTTTGCAAAGATGTCCTCCAAAATATCTCATCCCACATCCTCCTTTAGAATGTGAACTTGACACTTTCCCATGAAGAAGAAGAGTCTATGTCCCCTCCTCTAGAATCTGAATAGGCTTATGACTTCCATGTGACTAATGGAATGTGACAGAAGTGACCATGCGTGAGTTCTGAGGCGGGGGCATCAAAGCCATGTAGCTCCTAACTTGTTCACCAGAACCTTCACACTGGGAGCTGGGCAGCTATGGGAAAAGTCTGAGTGTTCTGAGAGTGCCATACTGTGAGGAAGCTAAGCAATATGGAGTAGCCAGACTAATAGGTACTCCCGTCAAAAGTCTAATCTTTGAGTTCTCCTAGGCCTGGTGCCAGACTGATTGAAAAGGCCTTCAAATGCTCCAAACTTGCAGTTGTGGAGTCACTCCCAACCTTCAAGTATTTCCAGCTGATGTTCCAGATAGGCCAGACACAAGCAATCCCAGCTATGTTCCTTCTGAATTCCTGATCCACATAAACCATAGTATTTCATGCCACTAAGTTTGGAAGCAACAGGAATGGAATTGGCAGCAATAGAAATAGAAACTCTGGAATCTGGAAGTGGGAACTACTGTAACAAAAATCTAAAACATATGGCATTAGCTTAGCGACCAAGTGGCAGGTGGGCTCTGGAAGCCCTTAGTGAAGGCAGTGAGGGAAAGCTTGAAGGGCCTCAAGGAGAGCTGATGAGGCTTAAAGCAAACCGAGGGAAATGTTATTAGAAACTGATGGAAAGGAGAGCCTTGAATGTAGTGGAAGAGATTTCAGCAAAACTATTTCCTATGGTAATGCATAAGTAGAAAATATCTATACTAATAAAAGGGTAATATGCTAATTAGGCCAGACATCTTCTGGACATCCACCCAGACATCCTTCCAGACAAAGCCACAGTGGTGGGGGCCAAGGCAGAGGCGGTTAGGGGTGACCAGGCCAGCAAGGGAAGGCAGTTAGGGGCAACCAGGCTGGCAGGGGGGCAGTTAGGGGTTTTTAGGCAGGCAGGCAGAGGCGGTTAGGGGTTATCAGGCAGGCAGTTAGGTGAGCGGTTAGGAGCCAGTGGTCCCAGATTGCGAGAGGGATGTCCAACTGTGGGATCGGGCCTAAGCCAGCAGTCGGACATCCACTGAGGGGTCCCGGATTAGAGAGGGTGCAGGCCAGGCTGAGGGACCCCTCCCCCCATGCATGAATTTCATGCACTGGGCCTCTAGTATCTATATAACCTAGTAAACTTGATTTCCAGGCTGAGTATTGAAGGTGCTGCCAAAACAAAACAAAACACCGACAGAGGAGTAAGGTAGACTAAAGAATGAATTCTTAAGTTTTCAAGCAATTTGGAGACTATATAAATACTAGAGGCCAGATGCATGAAATTTGTGCAAGGGCCTTGGCCCCAGCCCCCACCTGTGGTGGCTGCAGCCAGGGGTGGTGGGGGCGGGGGACGGCCTCTGCTGCAGCCCCCCTCTGTGCAGCTTTGTCTGGAATGAAGGATGTATGGAAGGACGTCCAGTCTAATTAGCATATTACCCTTTTATTATTATAGATCCTAGAACAGTCTTCAGCCAGGAAAGGATCCCAAATTAAGAAATGGCATCTGAGAAAATATATGTTCAAGATGAAGCTATAAGATCTTTTGTTTAAATTTCAGAAAGATTGAAGGTGCAACCTTAGAAATTCTTCCAAAAATATAAAAGGCCTTCTAAGGATCTTTAGTGTGTGCCTTGTAGATTCTCTTCATTAAACAATGAAACTTCTAAGAATCTTGAGGGCGGAGTCCCCCAATAACCACACCAGAACCCAAGAGAGAGAAGGGTCTGACTCAAAAAAATTTGTATGACAAATTCTAACTTTCTTAACACGGTTAAGGCTCGGATTCCCCCCTCCAGCCCAATCTCCTGGCACTTCTTCCTTCCTCTCTGTGCTAGTTAAGCTGGTCTTTATGAAGTTCTTTTGTTTCCATGCTGTTCTCCCTGCTTGGGTAGCACTCCTTCTTAGCTCATTCTATTCCCAGTGAACTTTTATACATATTTCAGCTTTAAATGACACTTAACTTAGCTTTCCTATTCATGCTCTCATAGTATCCTTGTATTTTTCTTTTATAGCACTTACGACCTTGCTAATGAAATAATCATTTGCATAACTGTTTGATATCTGCTTTACCACTGTACTGTAGACATCATGGGGATAAGGCCCATGTCCTTCTTGTTTCCTGCTCTAATCCCAGTCCCTAAACAGAGCCAGGCACGTAGTAGGTACTCAAAGACCATTTGTTAAATATTATTGAGTGAAATTGTAAGATAGCTGACCAACGTTTGCAGTTAAAACTTATGGCCATAGAAGTAAGTAAAAGATGAACTTGCCCATATGGTATCAACCTACAACATTGACTTCATAGCTATTATGCTCACAAATCAGCTGAGCTCACCCCACCAGGCTTTGGGCCCCCTGAGCTTGCTCCCTATAGGCCATCTTGATGTCACCAGGGACACTTCTGATAATAGAATCTCTCTCTTTAAAAAATTGGTTTATGGATGAAAAAGTCTCAAGTATATATGATGCTGAGTTTAGCAGAATTTGTATGTAAATTGGTATTTGGCTGGTGATCAATCTTGTGCTAAAAATGGAAAATCAATAATAAAAAAGAGAATCTAAGGGGAAAAATAAGTTGTAGACATTTTTGGTCCAATGAGTTTCCAAGTCTGAGGACACTGCATCTAAGACCAAGGTTACTGTCTGTTTGAAAGGAGTGTGCAAGAAAACCAGACGACCATCTCTCACACAGAATATAGCTGAAGCTCCTGGTGAAAGAAGAGTCCCAAAGGCAATGCTTCCCATAGCACTTGCTGGGAAAGGCCTTTGAGATATCTCCTTGGAACTCAGAAAGGAGGCACCGTACATGATCAGCAGTTCCAGGATCTGTTGAGCTGCAGAGTTCACTAAACTACTGAAGGCACAAGAGCTGACCTCATGTGCCAGGCAGTGATGGCACACAGCAGCAAGCTTAAGGACATTGAAGGAGCACGAAAAAAGGAATAAAATGAGTAAAAACACCTCATCTTAGTGCCTTCCACTAGATACCAAAATGGATTGGGACAATCCATTCTATTGGCACAATAGAAAGATATGGATTGCATGGGGGAAGGGCAAATGTTGCTGAGTAGCACCAATTCAAACAACTTCTGATTGAAGTAGGTGTGTGTGTGGGGGGGGAGGGGGGGCGGGGTGGCGGCGGGCGGGAAGGGTTAGGAATGGTTAAGCACCCATTGAGAGGCTAGTGGACCCAGATAATTTGTGTAAATGCCTAGTTAAGTTTGTTATGCAGAGATGCAGGAAGTCTCATTGAAAAGAAAACAGCTGTTATGGGTTGAATTGTGTGCCCCTTCCCCCTCCCCCACCCCAGTACTGCAGAATGTGACTTTATTTGGAAATAGGATCATTGCAGATGTGATTAGTTAAGATGAGGTCATACCAGAGTAAGGTGGGCCCCTAATCCAATATGACAGGTGTCCTTATAAAAAGGAGAAATTTGGACAGAAACAGATACACATAGAAGGAAGACACAGGGAAAAGATGGGTATCTACAAGTCAAAGAGAGAAGCCTGGAACAGATCCTTCCCTCACAGCCTTCAGAGAAAACCAACACAGCCAATTTCTATTTCACAGTTCTAGCCTCTTGAGCTGTGTGACGATACATTTCTGTTGTTTGAAGCACCCAGCCTGTGATCCTTTGTTAACAGCAGCTTGAGACAACTAACATAGAGGATCATGCAATAGCAGAGTGCATGGATCTTGGAGGCAGTGCACAGATCCTGGATCCACCCCTCACTAGCTATGTGACTTTGGTTAAGTCATTTAAAAACTCTTTAAAATTCTCAACTTCCTTTTCTCTAACATGTAGATAATCAGGAGTGATATTCAAGATATTTAACAGCCCATTAGGTGCGCTACAGAGGCTGCCGAACCCACCCGTGGCCACTGGAGGGTGACTCTAGGTCCATTCATTCTTAAAGATTCATTCCAGTCTTGGGTGGCTAGACAGGCACCGAGCATGTATCTGCTGAGGTGCCATCAACACATTAGCCAGGGTTCTGTCTACTCCTTTAGAGTTGGTCCAATCAGGCCAGGGAGACCCATGACCACTGTGGAGGGAGCACTCAGGGCTCTCTACCCCTGATAGTGCCCACCTGGGTCTCTCCTGGGCTGGGGTGTACAGTGGGGAAGAGGTATGAAGTGAGGGGCTCCTTCAAGAGATACAGAGAAGCTGTAAATTGCCAACCTATATGGAAGCATTTTAATATTTCAACAATCAACCAGGCTTTCTTGACTTTCACCTGCTGAATATCAGGCCTGTGATAATTACAGATAATTATACAGTTTTGTGAAGATTAGATGAGATGACGCATGTCAAGTGCTTAGAAAAATGCCTGGCATATGACAATAAATGCTAGTTTACATCATTATTGAGAAGAATGGTACTTCAATGGAGCTCAATTTATTAAGCATTAAGTAAGCACCTATGACATGCTAGGCACTAGCCCAGGCATTAGGAATACAGAAATGAATGTGGCATAATCCCTGCCCTCAAGGAGTTTATTTTTAGCAGAGCTAAGATACTCTTTTCTACTTCCCTGCTTTTCATAATAAAGGGAGATGAGGGTCTTCCTGTATTTCAATGCCCAGCACTGCTGGTTCCACCTTTCTATCCACACTAGATGCCCCCATGCATTCCTCATTTGAGTATTTCTTTAGGGACTTGCTATGCCATGGTTTGGCTTAAGTGATCCCTGATTTGGTAGGTTTTAAAACAAATAAAAAAACAAACAAATAAACAAACACTTGTACTGAGGCCTGAATTCAATTGATTTTATTTCCATTAAGTTAAAAAATGTCAGGCTTAAAAGTGAGTTCTGGAATTGACATAGAGTCACTTCTACCACATCCTTTGGTAGAGCCAACTTGGACCTCCAGCCCAGACAAGTCTTCAGAGGACCCCAGCCCCACCCTCCATCTGACTTCAACCTGGGAGACTCCACCTCAGCCCGGTCAACCCACAAAACCACAGGAGACAGTGATAAATTAATATTTAAGCCACTGGTTTGGGGCAATTTATTGAATAGCAAGAATACCTGCCTAGTATTCTTTTTCCACACAGGGCATCCAAAGGATAATTTGTGGTAAAAATCAGAAGTGCTGCTATGGTAGCTTGTCTCCAAAGCTGGGAACCATTAAATTTTCCTCTCCCTGCATGTGACTCCATTTCAACTCCATCTAGAAGTGGAGTCTATTTATCTACCCTCTTGAATCTGGCTGGCTTAGGAGGAACTGTGACTGAAAGGATGTGGTAGAAATGACTATATCAATTCCAGAACTCACTTTTAAGAGGACTGGCAACTTCCACTTCGCTGTGGTCTGAATGTCTCTATCCCCTCAAAATCTGTATGTTGAAATTCTAACCCCAAGGTGATGGTATTAGGAGATCCTTTGGGAGGTGATTAGGTCATGCATGCTCTGCCTTCGTGTCTTGGATTTATGTCTTTATTCAAAGAGACCCCAGAGAGCTCACCTTCTACCTCGTGAGATTACAGCAAGAAAATGGCCCTTTGGAAGTGGGTTCTCACTGGACACTGAGTCTGCCTGCATCGTGACCTTGAACTTCCCAGCCTCCAGAACTGTGAGAAATGCATTTCTGTTGATTTTAAGTTACCCAGTTCATGGTGTTTTGTTATTGCAACCAGAACGGACTGAGACACACTTCCATTCCCTGGAAGCACTTGTCCTTGGGCAGCTCCCTCTGGGAACCCAGGGGCCATGCTGTGGGAAGCCCAACACAGAGAGACATGAGTAGGTGCTCCAGTAGACAGTCATCTGAGTTCCCAGCCAACAGCCAGCATCAACTACTAGCCATGTGAGTGAGCCAACTGGGACATCCAGCCCAGCCATGTCTTCAGAGGACCGCAGCCCCAGCCTCCATCTGACTTCTACCTGGGAGACTCCACCTGAGCCCAGTCAACCCACAAAACCACAAGAGACAGTGATAAATTAATATTTAAGCCACCGGTTTGGGGCAGTTTATTGACTAGCAATAGACAACCAGAATTCTGCTCTTAGAAACCTCAAATATTGCCAACCCGTAAGCATTGTGAAAGAGGCAGGGCACGGGGAATCCAAAGTCTGGGCTCTCACCACAGCTCTGTCCCTACAAGCTCTGTGACCTTTACCCCTCTGGGCCTCTGTTTCTTCTCTTGTATCATAAGGGTCCAGACTGCTAAGATGCCTCACACTTCTAATGCTCTGTAAGCTCTCTTGGATGATATGAGTATCACCTTCACTAACCTTTTGTACAGAGTTCCATTCAAATGGAAAATTCTGCTTTTATTTCATAGTCACCGATCTTCAAGGTCATCGGGCCCAATCTGCTCATGGTATAGATGAGGATAAGTCACAGAGAGGTGAAGACGTCCCAGCTTGCACACTCCCTGCTTCTACCTAGGCCCCCTTTCTAAAGTTCTTGTCCAATTACTCCTCCCTTCACTTTGGAAAGGGGTCATTGCTTCCTCGTTTTTAAATGCTCTGGCATCTGTGAGTAAACTGGCCAAAGGGTGCTTTCTGTGCCTCTGTCTTTCATCTTGCTCCATCTCAGCTTTCCACATGGACCTACCTGGTTTTTCATTTTCTGAGGTTTTTTTTTTTTTTCTCTCAAAGTTTTTTCTTTTACTATTTTTTTTTATTATGGAAAAATAGATATAACATAACATTTGCCATTTTCACCATTTTAAGTGTACCAAATGGACCCAGCTCCCATGGTCCATTCCTGGCCCTTGAAGCCTGGGTGACATCCTAGCTGAAGGGCCGGTCCTGGAGCATTTCTCAGTGTTCCTGTAGAGCTCAGCTGCTTGAGGCTGCTGGAAGAAGAGCCCCGAGGACAGAGCCAGGTCCAAGCCTGGTTGTCATCACCATGGCCCAGCTCAGTGTACAAATACTCAAGAAACGCTTGTTGTGCTTTGGCTCAGTTGGTTGGAGTGTCGTCCTCTTCACCGAAAGGTTTCAGGTTCCATTACAGGTCGGGGCACATACCTAGGTTGTAGGTTTGATTCCCAGTTGGGGCTTGTACAGGAGGCAACCAATTGATGTTTCTCTCTCTCTCTTCCTTCCCCTCTCTCTAAAATCAATAGGGTGAGGATTTAAATTTTTTTTTAATTTAAAAATAAAAACACAATTGTTTGTCAAGTGAATTAATGACCCTATAATGTTAAAGGAAAGCCTCCTAAGTCTCTCTTATATCACCTTAAGATTACTCCTCCTGTCGCATGGGAATAGACAGGGTTCATAAATAGCAACCACTGTGTCACACGAGGGCCCATAAGAGGCACATATATGCCTCCTTCTCCAAAGGTGAGCTTCTCAGTGCAACAGCGGAGACATGATAGGCTCATAAATATCCCTGGTGACAGTCTTGTTTTAGAACTCACGTTTACTTGCCATGTTGTGTTTCTGTTAGAGAACAAAGAGAAATCTGCCCTTTGGTGACTGAATGAGGTCAAAGCATTATAATGGGTGTCACCAAGGGCTGACAAATTCTGCCCCAAGAATGTAATAAAAATGAGCAGATCACTGCCATCCTTTGAAACACTCGCTCAAACATGCCTGTTTCAAACCTGGGCTGTGGGCTGCAGCTAACCACTTCTTTGTCTTCCTCCACACCAGGCAAGCCGCATGCAGCAGCTCGGGGGCCCACAACTGTTTGGACATTGAAAGGAATCGCAGATTTGGCAGAAAACGAGAATATCTGTCTAATGAGACGAAGGGACAGTGAGACCCCTTGGCCTGGTGGGTCTCTGCTGTCTTGAATCTCCTGTGTCACTGCAATTCCAGTTGCAGAGGGAGGCCTGGTCCAGAGAGGCTACCCCCACACTATGAACAGTCCTCTTTGCTGTCACTGTCATGGTCATGGCCAGGCTGGAGAAGCTGCGACCCGCTGGGAGAGGCGCATCTTTAGATAAATGCCGTGACCTGGTTTGAGGGGGGAAGATAAAAATCAGCCTTCAGTGTTGTGAAGGACAGCCTAATGGACAATAAATATTTTACCAGCTCTGGCCATTTATATGCAATGCCACCTTTTCACCCTCTCTAGCAAATTGTTTTCTTTTTTTGTTTTTCCCTTCCCCAAACCCCATTATTCTTTCATAGTGCAGAGGGGAAAACAACATTTCTGTCGCTTCTCTAGCCACTTCTGTGTACACAGTAGGTTCTAGTTAATGATAATTTTCTTCTTCTTTCTCCCCTGACCCTCTCCACTGGATAAAAATTGCTCCTTTCCCCCACCTCCCCCCCACCCCAAGACAAAAAATCAAACAGGAGGACAACGTAGGTGATTCTACTGTAGACGGCCATCAGACTTCTTTTTTTACCCCTTCCAGAGCGACAGGGTCAGCCCCTCTCTTGGCCTGAAGTTGAGGCCAGTGGCCCCCAAGGCGGCTGCTTCTATTTCCGGCTCCCCAAGTCCAGAGAGCAGTAACCTCGCCTCTGGGAGGGCCAGGCAACCTGCCCGCAGCCTCTCTGCACCTACATTTCCATAAATTTACATCAAATTTGTGCTGAATCATATCCCCCCCATGCAGAAGAAATGAAATTCATTATCAATAAGTACAATAAATTTGAATAATCTGAGAGGCGAGTGACTTTCCCTGTCTCTCTTCCATTTAACTCCTTCCTTGGGCCACTGCTCACTCCACTCCCCCTGGAGCCTGACTTGTCTTTCTCCCACCCACCCCTGCTTTCCCATTTCTCCCCCTGGTTCTTGATTTTCTGGCTTCTCATTAGGAGCCCTGGACCACAACTCCCTTTGTCTTTCCTTTCCTATCTGGCCTCCGTGGGCAGATCACCCTTTCCTGTAGCTTCCCTCTCCTGGAATTCTTCCATCAGTAGAAGGAGCTGCCCCTCTGCTCCCCCTAGTCCCCACCCCTTGCCCCACAACACCCCAGCCAATCACACCCAGGCCTGGGCCACCTCAGGATGACAATTGCGGGTCCCCAGCCTGCTAGGCTGTCATCAGCCCCACTCAGTCATTTTGAGCACCTCCTGGTGGTTCAGCGGGGAGTGGAACTTACTTCCACCCCCTGTTGCTGGGCTGATTGGCAGCCAGCGGGGCAGGGAGGCAGCAGGCAGAAACTGATTGTTTGTTGCTGGGCAGGGAGGGCTTAGTGCGGGCAGAGTGAGGGCCCCAGAGCTCAGGGGGCTAAGAGACAGAGGATGCTCTGAGTCAGGAACCAGGCCAGGATCCCCTGCCTGTCTGTCTGTTGTCTGGCTGCCAGCCCTGGGAGAAAAATGGATGAGGCCCTTTGCAGAGTGTCCCCAGGTAGGGGGAAGAGAGGAGGTTTATCTTTTATAGAATTGAGGCCAGTGGCCCAGGGGACCTCAGGTCTCCGGGCTCTGCAGGAAGCGTGACCGTGACCGCAGTGCACTGTGGCACCTGCAGTCCCCTGGCCCCGGATGAGATCATGAACAAAGGAAGGCATTTAGCAACCAGCCCAGGGGGGCTCCTGGCAGGACCTGTCAAAATGGCCCTCCCTTGACAAGAGCAAGATTTGGGGACCTTGGCTCTCATGAAGCTAATTAAAAAAATCTGTATCTACCACTATAAACCACAGTCATTATGAATCATTTTCTTCCCAGGGCCATCAGCCTTGGTTTCTTCATTCAGGCAGGAGAAAAGGAAGGGAGTGGCCATGAATACTGCCCAGTTGCATGGTTCAGAGAAAAACCGAGCCAAAAACCTCTCCTGCAGACTTGCTTCGTTTCCTTTAATGAGAACGCTGACATTTTTGCTTGGGCAGCCAGAATTTGAACTGAAAATACTGTCGAGAGAAGTTGTGTCAAACGCTTTAGGGTTTTCCCCCGTGTGTCTGGGGCTGTTGAGATTTGGCCAGAGTCAACCTGCAAATCAGTAGAAAACCTGCAACAAGAGGCTCAGGTTTGTAACAAAAAGTTCACGTCGCCCTTTCCCGGTCTCTCCAGAGATTTCTTTTTTGTTTTCTTTTGTTGTCATCAGTATCTGCTGGTTTAATATCTTAGATCAAGCTATTTTTGGAGTTTCCACATCTAAACCCCTCTCCAACATTTGAAAGTGAAAAGCATCATTCAAAAGTATCCAAGCACTTTCTTCTACCAATATAGGTGCATAGAAATAAATAAATAAAACTGGCCCCGGGCTATGAATCTATATGGAAAAATTGGGTCCCCAGAGATTTCTCAGGGAGCTAAGGGAACATGAAAATAGAGGCTAAAAAATACATGAACAAGCAAAACAGAAACAGATTCATAGATACAGAGAACAGACTGATGGTTGCCAGAGGGGAGAGGGATTGGGGGGCGGGTGAAAAAGGTGATGGGATTAAGAAGTACAAATCAGTAGTTACAGAATAGTCATGGGGATGTAAAGTATAGCATATGGAAGATAGTCCATAATCCTATATAATAAAAGGCTAATATGCAAATCGACCAAATGGCGGAACAACTGGTCACTATGATGCACACTGACCACCAGGGGCAGGCGCACAACACAGGAGCTGTCCCCTGGGGGTCTGTGCGATCCCACAGGGGGAGCGCTGCTCAGCCAGAAGCCGGGCTCATGGCTGGCGAATGCAGTGGCAGTGGCAGGGGCCTCTTCTGCCTCTGTGGCAGAGCTAGGCTGTCAGTTGGACATCCCCCGGGGGCTCCCAGACTGCAAGAGAGTGCAGGCCCGGCTAAGGGACCCCCCTGAGTGCACAAATTTTGTGTACCGGGCCTCTAGTACAAAATAATATTGAATGTCAACTGTATTTGAAAAATAAAAAAGAAATATACCCTTCTGATGTGGGCTTTCAAAATACGTAATTGCTATTAATAGCGCTTTTATTTTACATTTACAAAAGGGTAGAAAATATAGGATAAACACACCAAAGTAAAAAATCAACACCCCTCCCAAATAAATGCATAGAAAAATGTGAGAAATTAGCTAAAATATTTATAACAATTTACCCAGGCCATGGGAGATTTTACAAGCTTCTTTCTACAGCAAATACAATGAAATTTAACTTTAAAACAAAGAAAGGAAGAAAATAGAGGCTAGAGTCACATGTTAATACTTAATTCCTGGAGAGAAATTCAAGTCAAGGGCAGCTGGTTTTAAACTGGTTCTGTGCAGATGGACTGTTGGATGAAACATTTAATGTACTGCTTTCATCAGAGGTAAGGAGAGTTGGTCAGCAGTTTTCCTTATTTTTCATTTTTTTTTTAAGAAAAAAGCTAACCAACAATATAATTAGCTTTGTTTTCGTCAGCCTGGGCTGCTCTTGATGAGGTGTCTAGAGGCCTTCTGGTATAGGTGCCTAAAAGCTTAAATGGTATTTAATTATTATTATTACTCAATGTCAGGCTCCATAAATGAAAAGAGATAAAAAAGAATCGCTCGCAGCAACACTGCCTTGGTTTGTGATTTCATCACATCTCAGAAGCGAGGCAGGTTCGAGCTGGCAGGTGGGGCATGAAACCTCTAAGGAGGACCCAGCTCCTGGAGATGCTGTTCAACTGAGCTGGAAGTTTCTCCACAGGCTGGGGAGGGAAGAGGCCTGCCACTCTTTGACTTTCCTCCTCAATTTTATATTTGTTTTTAAAAAATATATTTCTATTGATTTCAGAGAGGAAGGGAGAGGGAGAGAGAGATCAACGATAAGAGAGAATCATGGATCGGCTGCCTCCTGCATGCCCCACACTGGGGATTGAGCCCGCAACCCAGGCATGTGCCCTGACTGGGAATTGAACCTTGACCTCCTGGTTCAAAGGTCGACGCTCAACCACTGAGCCACACCGGCTGGGACCTAATTTTATTTTAAAATACCTTAAACACTGGCTGACTTACTTCAGAGAAGGAAAGCAAATTGGAGAAATGACTTCGCACAGAGGTACGTGGCCTCTAATGTAAGAGTCCTTGGCAGCTGATGGCCTGAAGTATCAGTGACCGTTGCCAAGGAGCAGCGGTACTGAAAGCCTCAGCTAAACGTGGTAACTGGAAGGGGCAGGCTGCTTTCCCACCTGAACGCCAGCTGAGAGCAAGGCACAGGCAGTGGAAGGCAGATGGACCAAGTTATGTCCACTCTTCCTACAGTCTATTTCATCGACAGGTCAGAAGGAAACCAGATGGTTTGCCAGAGGGCAATATATTGGCAGACAGTACCTGCTCTTAGCATGAGACATCAGGCTGTTAAGAACAGGAGCTTGGCGCTGAGTTAACCCTAGATGTTCAGTTCAGGGATGACCTTTTTTCTGCTTCCTTGGATTAAAAAGAGAATAGATTAGGTGGCCCAGCATGGTCAGAAGCCTTAGCTGCATTCTAGCCCCCTTTCCTCTCTTTTTATTCCGTTTAACAAAGAAAAATCAACCAAAAAAATGAGTTTGCGTGTCACCTCTGACACGCGTGTCATAGGTTCGCCATCACTGATCTATAGCAAACCCTCCCAAACATCACTGGCTTAAAACCACATCAGTTTATGTAGCCTGTGACCTGTGGGGCAGCAAACTGGGCAAAGCTCAGCTGGGTGGTTCTTCTGCTGGTTTCATCCACGGCAGCTGGGGGTCAATGGCCTCACTCACATATGTGGCAGTTGAGTTGGCCATGAGTCCCTCATCCTCCAGCAAGCTTTTCTGGGCTTGTTCCTATGGTGGGGATCACAGGTTCCCAAGGACATAAGCAAGGATAAGTCTGCACAGGTGTTTGCAGGTCTCTTTGTGTAGCACGTTTGCAAACATTGCATCAGCCAAAGCAAGTCACATGGCTGAGCCAAGGGTCAAACTTACAGACAATGGCTGGGACACAGGCAGGCAAGTATTCACACCATTTTGCAAACAATCTACCACATCAACAAAACAAGGCCAACATCGGAGTCCCAATCTCTGCAACTCACAGGGGTGATACTTCCTTGGTAGATTTCCAAGATGCTGGAGAGGGCCTATTGGAGCCAGATGTCCTGGTTGAATCTCTGCTTCCCCATCGGATAAATGGGGATAACATCTACCTCATAGGTTTGATCCAGGATCAGTAGGGGCTAAAAGTAATAAATAAATATTGGCAGTGGTGATTGACACCTGTAAAATGGGTTCACAGCTTCTCTCAACCTACCTGCTCATCTCCACAGGCAGGCAAGGCTGTGCAGGTACAAAAGGCTCACTGTTGGGGATGGTCCCCGAGAGGGGTTTCGGTGGCACAGGAAAAGCACCTGGAATGACAAACTCCTGTGAGACTCACCTGCCCTGCCACCCGCTTTCAGTCCTTCCTCTGACTTAGAGGAAGGCTCAGGTTGTCGGGGATACGTCCTAACCCCTCTCCTGCCAAGTGTTAAGCATCACGCTCAGCTTTTGGACCTATTTAGAATTCAATATCATTTTACTGTTCACTTTTACACGTTCTTTCTATTTATGACAGCTGGTCATTTAAGAAATAAATATAAATAAACCGTAGTAGCTTGAAAAACAATGTTAAGTATAAATCACGTGGTTCACTCATTCAGATGTTCAACAAATCTTTGTAGAATGTGCTTTACATCAGAGAGCAGAGCCAAGCCCGGTGGGGCTGGAAGAGAATGGTCGGGGGGCTGATGGAGGTCAGGAAAGGGCAGGATTTGGGGATGCACTTCTTGTGGGAGACACACAGGTGCCTGCCCAGCCCTCCTCCTGCCCGGCAGAGCGGTAGTGCTGGGGTCAGGGGTTCCCTCTGGGCT
>NW_006296221.1:1922729-1935799 GCF_000327345.1 Myotis davidii
CCCGGCAGGTGCGCTGCTCCTCCGCTCTCCCCGGTCTAGTCCGGGCCACTTTCCTCCACGCCATCTGGTGACAGCCCGTGGGGAGGGAGGGGCCTTCCCTCCGCGGGGCTGGGCCGGGGATTGGAGCGTGGAGCCCGGATCCGGGAGGGAGGAGAGGGCGCCAAGCCCCACCTGCCTTCCTAGCAGCCAGTTTTGGAGCCAAGCGATTGGACGCCCGGCGCTGAAGTGAGAAGGTGGTGCTAGGGAAATCCGGGCCCTGGGGCAACACTGGGCCAGGTGGCATTCCCTGCAATGGAGCTCTGGGTGGGGGAGTTCAGGGTCCTCCTTAGCCTCCATTCTTTCCCCGCTCGATGAAATCCACATGGGTTTACTGTGGGCCTACCGAAGGAAACAGGTGCGGAGTCATTGGATTTGTGGAAGCAGAGAACACCACGCCCCGCTATTTGTCATAATCACGTGACGCCGGGTCAATATTTTGGACTCTTACCCAATTTCCTCCTCAGTCCACCCTTAGAGCTTTTGACTCGAGAGGGGCTCCCTGACCTCCCCAGGTGGAAGGGCTGGCTGATGTCTCCTTCTCACAGGTTGCTGGTCCTGTGATGCAGTCACCCACGTCACCTAGGCAGGCTGACCATCCACCGGAAATGTGTTCTTCCCTCCCTCCTGAGAACTACCCTCCGTCCCCGAGGCGCAGGGGGCTTCTTTTCCTTATTCCAGTGCACACATGCAGCGCGATGACCTTCTCTTCTGAACGTCCTCTGGGCCTCCAGGTCAGCCCGGGAACAGTCCTTAATATCTCGTGCGTGCAAAGCGTTGCAGTTCTGAAGAGGAATGAGATGTCAGAACTTCTTCCGCAGTTTAATTTGTTTACTCTTGGTCTAGTAATTGGAAGCTCGTAATTGTACAGCATTAT
This sequence comes from Myotis davidii, assembly GCF_000327345.1. Classification (NCBI taxonomy): domain Eukaryota; kingdom Metazoa; phylum Chordata; class Mammalia; order Chiroptera; family Vespertilionidae; genus Myotis; species Myotis davidii. The sequence continues at coordinate 1,923,643 of NW_006296221.1, forward strand.
GATCCATTGTATTGCAGTCTGTCCCCATCTCCCCCAACTTTTCAGGCTTTATGTCAAGGAATAGATCCTCTGGGCCTCTGTTCTCTTGGCCCATCAAGAATCATACCCAGCAGTTCAGGAGGCTGGAGGTGGTTCTTCATAGGAGTCCAGTGTTGGACTCTGGAATAGCAGCAGAATATTCACCACACCCACAGATGCTCACCGGATGCCTAATAGGAGTCAGGTTCATTGCCGGGTCCTTGGGATTCAGTGGCGAAGACAGAACCTTTCTTGCCATCAAAGGATCCTGGAGCATATGGTATAGTTTGGGAGGGGCCTTCCCAAAGGATACGAATACTAAGGAAATACAAAAGAATGTAATATGAAGGTTGGAAAACCAAAGGAAGGAGGTGTACTGTATTGTAATCTAGTGCCCCCCCCTGCTAGGCTGTGTGTTTTGTTTGGCTTTCTTCCAGTCGCCTACATGGAGCACCACACACACAAGGTGCTCAGAAAATGCTTGCAGAGTAAGTTGAGATCCAGGACATGTCTTGCCTATCCCAGACTTATGCTTTCTTCCCTTCCACAGGCATTCATTAAAGGCTTAGGATGTGGGAGACACAGAGCGAGGGGGTGGGGGATGGGAAAATGAATCAAAATGCTTCCCACCTTCGCAATAGCTAATGACGATTTAGGCCCATTTTCGATCTTAAGCATTTTACATGGCCCGTTCTCATAATGGTGTGAGGGATAAATTATTTCTGATTTTATGGATAAGGAGACTGTGGCTCAGACAGGCTAAGAACTTGCTTGGAGCCTCACAGCCAGAGGTGCAGAGTTGGATCCCTGGTTTTTCTGACTCCGGAGCTTGGCATCACTAGGCCACACTGTGTATTTTAATCATCTGTGCATCTGTCTGTATCTTCCACTAGACCAGCGGTCGCCAACCGGTGGTCCGCGGACCACTGGTGGTCCATGAGTCCGAAAGGTTGGCGACCGCTGCACTAGACAGTAGGTTCTCCAAGGAAGGGGACCATATCTTATTCATTTTTGAATCCTCAGCAACTGGATTAAATGTTTTTGCAGAATATGATCTATAGATCACCTGCATCAGAGTCATTTTAGGAGCAAAGAATGCAAAGAGTCATTCTGTATTTTGGGGAAAATGCAATATCTTGAGTCTCACCCAAAATCTACTGTAATGGATTGAAATCTCCCTCCCCGCTCTCCAATAGGTACATCTAACTGCTGTCCCTCCCCTTCTACCCCCCCATGAATGTGAACTTATTTGGAAATAGGGTCTTTGCAGGTATAATCAAGTTTAGGATCTCAGGATGATCTCATCCTAGATTGACAGTGGGCCTACATCTGAGCGGTGTCCTCCCTTTGAAGAGAAGAGAGAACTGAGCCATAGAGCTACAAGGGGAAAGGCTGTGAGAAGACTGAGACACACCCAGAGGGAGCTCATATGAAGATGTCTTTTTGACACACAACGATTTCTGCAGAAGTCCTGGTGTCTACCTCTCACACGGGGTCTGCACGCCAGTACCCTGGCTGCCCAAGGCCTGTGCTCTCTTTCAATCAGTTTGCTTCCTTAGCTTGCCTCTAGGAAGCAGTTTCCATTTAAAATGATTCTACAGACATCAGTTTAACTTTCACCTTTTCAGGGTAACAAGCTAAAATGACAGCCTTCTCACAGGCCCTGGAGTAAATGTGGCCATGCGTGTGAAAGGGGCATGGCTGGTGGTCTATTTTGAAAATTAAATGTCTGGGGAGGGTGACATGTTCTTCTTATCACCACCTGAGGTGATCTCTCAAAATCAAGGGGAGATCTTGAAAGGCAGCCGTGCGGGCAATCAATAACTTTTTATTTCCAAGATAAAAATCCTGGCCATCTTTCAGCCTAGTGCCCTATGATAAACCATGGCTAATGAATTTTGGTTAATTAATTAGATAGCAATCACTCTTGTCCCTTGACTGTGTTGTATGCAGTGCTGTTAGGCAGATGGAAGACAGTTAACCCTGGGCCTCTGCCCCAAGTGTAGCCACTGACTTTTGGAAGAGGGGAGTTTTGAAGAGGCGTAGAGTCTGGCTCTGTGATTGAGGGCATAGCTCTCTGTCTCAGTTGTTGACTCAGATCTGGGGTGGTGAGTTAGTTTTGACTCTATGTCTTTCTTTTTCTTTTTCTTTTCTTGTTATCCTCACCTGAGGATATGTTTATTGATTTGAGAGAGAGAGAGGAAGGGAGAGAGAGAGGAAGAGGAACATTGATATGAGAGTGAAACATTGATCAGTTGCCTCCTGTATGCACCCCAACCTGTGATGGAAGTCACAGCTTAGGTGTGTGCCCTGACCAGGAATTGAACCCGCAACCTTCTGGTCTATGGGATGACTTTCCAACCAGCTGAGCCACCTGGCCAGGACTCTAGCTGTTTCTTGATGCAAATTATCAAAAACCCAATCCAACCCAGCCTCGAATATCCCAACCCTCCCTCAGTCTATGTGGTCTGAGCAGGGCCCCGTGCACAACTCCAGGCCTAAGACAATCACATCACTACACTCCTGAGCGATTTCTCCCAGGGAAGGCAAATGATCTGAGTTCAACTGGAGTGACTCCTGGCACTTTATAGGATCTACCACATAAGAGTTCCTGGCTTCTCCTCTGGACTTGAACTTGAGAGGCTGGGAGGTTGAGACTGAAGGCGGTAAGCAAGCAGACCCAAAGATGGAGAGGAAGCATCTGCTTGAGCGCCGAATCCAGCTGTGCCCAAAGTCACCCCTATTTTAGTCACATCAGCTGTGTTAGTTGTCTAAGGCTGCCACAACAAAGTGCCAAAAGCTGGTGTCTTGAAACAACAGAAGCTAATTCTCTGATATTCTTGGGAGTTGGAAGTCCAAAATCAAGGTGTCAGCAGGGCCATGCTCCTTCATAAAGCTCTAGGGGAGGATCCTTCCTTGCCTCTTCCTGGATTCTTGTAGTGGCCGGCGATCGATCGTGGCATTCTTTGGCTTTGAGTCGCATAACTCCAGTCTCTACCTGTTATCACATGGCCTTCTTTCCTCCGTGACTTCACCTTGTCTTCCCTTTGTGCAATTTTGTGTCACATTTCCCTCTTCTTATTATAAGAATGTTAGTCATTGGATTAGGAGCCCACTCTAATGACCTCACCTTAACTTGATTACATCTTCAAGACTCTATTTCCAAGTACGGTGACATTCACAGATACTTATCTTCTTGGGGACACAATTTGACCCACAACATCAGCCAAAAAATTCCCTCTAATATGAACCATTTTGGATTGGGTTTTTGATAATTTGCATCAAGAAACAGCTAGAGTCCTGGCCAGGTGGCTCAGCTGGTTGGAAAGTCATCCCATAGACCAGAAGGTTGCGGGTTCAATTCCTGGTCAGGGCACACACCTAAGCTGTGACTTCCATCACAGGTTGGGGTGCATGGGATGATGGGACAAGGCTCAACCAAGTGGCCGGGGGAGGACTATTTTTGTTGAGCCACTCTCTCCTCATTTCAGTCTAGTATCTGGTTACTGGTCACTGGATGTCACTGTGGTGTCCTCCTCTGTTCCTCTCTTGGGCCTCTCTGGCCCTTCATCTGTACCACACCCATATGGCTTTGGGAGAACGAAGAACAAGTTGGTGTAGTGCCTTCACTGCTCTGGGCACGGGGGACTTCAAGCTCTTCCCCAGTGTGGGTGCGAGGTCATAGTCTGTTGCCCCCAAATCACTCCTGAGCTGAGGAAAACTTTGGGAAACTATTGTGCCCTTGTCTGCAGAGATGCCCCACACACCACTAGGCTGGGTCCTGAGATAATGGGGTTATTTTGTAATTCCTCAGAAAAAAGGGTGTGTTTATTAGGGTAAAGTCTAGGCCACTATACCAAAGATCCCTATCCTCCCCAACTCACCCCCCACTATATTGTTTTAAATCAGGTAGATATGTGGATGCCTTTCACATCACAATGTGGTGGCCCAGGCTGGGAGAGCAGTCCTGCTTCATGGGTCATTTGAGAACTCAAGGTTTTCTCCATCTTGTTACTTCACTGTGTCTTAGGGGTTGGTCCTCAACTGTGTGGTTAAAGCTGGGTTGTTGCCGTGGTTTTGTCCCAGCCCATGGGAAGCGGGGGAGGACAGGGAGAGAGAGAAAGAGGGGAGGAGGGAGTTCAGAGCAAAGGGCTTTTCTTTAATTAGGGATGTCTTCAGAGCTGTATGAATCACTTCTGCTCACATCCCATTGGTCTAATCATAGCCATGTGGCCATCGCTAGCTGCAAGGGAGCCTAAGGAAGGCAGTCTTTAGCTGGACATGCCTAACTTAAATTAGGGGCAGTTACTCTTATCATTACCTGAGGTGATCTTTCAAAATTTGGGAGATTAAAAAGTAAGAAAGGGTATATAGGACACAGAAATCCCCGAGAAGAAGAGAGAAAAAAAAAGGATAAATTGGACTTTACCAAAATTAAAAACTTCTATTTTGTTAAAGACCCTGTAAATACAAGCCACAGACTGGAAGAAAATGTGTGCAGAACATGTAGCTTATATCCAGAATATATAAAGAACTCTCACAACTCAATAATAAAAAAACAACAACCTAATTTTAAAAATGGGCAGAAGAGTTAACAGAAGGTGCACTCAGCAAGAGATTTGCCTGGCAAATAAGCATATGAACAGATATTCAGCATCATCCGCCATTAGGGAAATGTAAATGAAAACCACAAGATGCTGAAAACACACCTATTGGAATGAAAAAAACAAACATGAAAAATGGACAAACCAAGTGCTGACAAGCATGAGACACATGGGAAGTCCCATACGAGGCTGGAGGAATAGAAACGGTATACCCACTTTTGAAAACAGTTTTGCAGTTTCTCATCAAGTCATACATGCACTTAACCAAACAACCCAGCAATCCTACTTGTAGGTATTGACCCAGGAGAAATGAAGATACACGTTCAGACAAAAACTTGTATGTGAATGCTTAGAGAGGTCTTATTTATAATTGCTGAAAACTGGAAATAATCCCAATTAATGGGTGAGCAGATGAACTGTGCTCCATCCTTTAACAGAATCCTGCTCAGTGTTAAGGTGGAACAGACGATTGATCCATACAAAAAGTTGATGACTCTTAGAAACATTTGGTAACTGAAAGAAGCCAAAGACTCAAATGTTCCTACTGTAAGATTCCATTTATATGAAATTCTTGAAAAGGTAGAACAAAAAAGACAAAAACCAAATTGATTTTCGCTGGAGCCTGGGAGAGGGGTGAGTGGAGCATGCAGAAACTTTGGGGAATGATGGCCATAGTCTCTGCCTTGATTGTGGGGATGACTACAAGACTGTACAAGTTTGTGAAAATTTATAGAATGGTATACCTAAAAAGGGTGAATTTTTCTCTATGTAAATTATGCCCCTAATTTACATAGAGAAATCTATTTTCTTTTAAAGGGGGAAAAGAATATTCAAGACAGCTATCACTATAGAGACTTTACTCTTTACTTCTCCAATTCCTCAACTCATCATGTTTCCATCATAACTAGCCATGCCCCCACCTCAGTCCCCAGCCTAACTCCCTTCTCCCCACCCCACGCTGATTAGGCAAAGCTCAGTGTTTATCCTTCCTAGCAACTCTTATTTTGCCCCCTTTCCAACTTTGAGATCTTTTCTAGTCTTTTATGTGTGTGGAGGAATCATGGGGAAGGGAGCTAGTGGGGAGACTCTTGTAAGCCCTGATGTCTTCAGGACCAGGCTCTCAAAACTGAAAAGCCAGTCACTTTGTTACCTGTGTTCTGCTGGGCACTCACCTCTTTGGAACACAAAGGCAGAATGTCTGGCTCCTAAAAAGGGAGTCATGCCTCTCCCTTTCCTTGAACTTGTAAAAAGGGACAGGAGTATGTGGGGAGAAACAGCATGGGGTTACAGGAAGTAGAGGCAAGATGGATTGATAGGGTATCAGTTAATATTTCAAAGCATTACTTTTATTAATAATGTTATTAAATGAAAAAGAATGGTGTACAATAGTGAATAATATCTCTTAGACACATATATCTCTTGCATTTGGTGAGGCTTTATGAAATAGGAGAAAGCTTCTTAGAAGAAGTGGAACTTGAACTGTGTCCTTCCCTTTGGGTTGAAGAGGGTATGGGGCAGTCATGACAGGAAACAGGCGTGACACTGGGCTGGTGGTTGACCTCTGAGGAAATGCTCCAGATAAAGACAGAAACCCAGTGGGTTGAGGTGTAGAAGATAGTAAGGTTGGCTAGCCAGGATGGACCAGATGGTGAAAGACGTCCAAAGCAAGACAGGAGGGTAGCTGGTAGCAGAGAGGCACTGGATGCTGTTCTAGCTGGAACACAAGTTGATGAGAATACTTGGGGAAGATTTGTTTCCACTGAACTCAGTAACCACTGAGCCTTTATCATCAGCAAGTCTTCATTTGCCAAATAAAGACAAATTTGGTAACTTAGCCAGGAATCAGGGAAGGATAAGATGAGAGATCAGTGATCTAGTTTTTCTGTCCCCATCAACATTCCCAAATATTCCTCGTGCGTCTATATCATTCCACTTACATGGTTTTTGAACTGACCCTTGACTTATCTCTCTTGCTACTGGATCCAAAAGATCTAGAACTCCTTGAAAGTGGTGACCACATGTTATTCATTTGTGACCTGAACACTTAGTAGTGTACCTTGCCCTCTGTAGGTGCTCAATACATGTAGATTATATGAATGCTTGGATGCTTGAATGAATGACGTGGATACAGCATCCGTGGGAATAGAGAAAAAGGGATGGCGATAAGGAAGAGTTTAAAGGATGACCCTTTCATAGCCAACTGGATTGGAATATGAGATAGAGAGTCCAAGATGACCCCTGATGGGTGGCTAGAGAGTGGGGATGCCGGGTCCAAAAGAAGGCGGAGTCTGCTGAGAGGAGGAGGAGTTCCATTTAGAATTCTGCATTGTTCAGTCTCCTGGGAGCGCTAGAACTCCAATGAGCAAGCTTAGTGCTTACTGGACACATTTTTGATGAGCAGCTCTCCTCACAGAGGCAGATGATTTCAGAGTAAGTTTATTAAAATTAGCATGTAGGGGAAAGTGAGCACAACGGCTATTTTTATCTGATGGAATTCATGTTCTCTCCTGTGCAGGGGAATTCGCACGTGTGCTTCTAAAATTGACAACTTACACTCATTATGTTAAAAATTAATTTACTGACTCTCGCATTGAGTAAAATAATTGGCCGAAGATTAGAAGACGACTTTGGCTAGCCCTTGAATGAAAATGACCAGAGCGAATGACATTTCTTTCTCACTGCCTGGTTTTCCACCAATAAGACCACACTGGGGCCTTGGGTACCTCACAGCGGAGGACTTTGCCTAGTGGAGAATCTGCATCTCTCGCCCTCAGGTAATGTGGCACCAGTGGTAGGGGACAGTCCCTAAGGAACACAAACCTTTGGTTAATTTTTTTATTTTGAAATCTTCCCATTTTCTTTTTTTTTAAAATATATTTTATTGATTTTTTACAGAGAGGAAGGGAGAGAGATAGAGAGTCAGAAACATTGATGAGAGAGAGACATTGATCAGCTGCCTCCTGCACACTCCCCACCGGGGATGTGCCCGCAACCAAAGTACATGCCCTTGACCGGAATCGAACCTGGGACCTTTCAGTCTGCAGGCCAACGCTCTATCCACTGAGCCAAACCGGTTTCGGCCTTCCCATTTTCTTTTTGCCTCTCATATTCTACTCTGTTTTCATTATGTTATGCTATTTTGTTGTAACACATCTTTTTTTAAAAAAGAAATTATTTTGAAATATTTATTTTAATATGTTCAGAACAAAGTGTAATCATTATAATTTAAGAAATACAAAATTAAGAGAAAACAAAACATCTGAGGAAAATAATTGCAATACTCAGATATTGAATTAAAAGACACTGAAAAAGAGTACTTGTTGAAACAGTGATGCTTGATAGAATATTAACTAGATTATTAAAAGTTTAAAAAGCTACTGAGTTATTATATAGTGCCTAGAAGCAGCAGTGTTTGATCTGATGAAGAATTGGCAAATAGCCGTGAGCAATGGTTAAGTTACCTATGGGACTGACTTTCAGAAAGTCAGGTTTTGAACCACCACACATCCTAATTATGTTCAGGGTACCAGGTCTTCTTCAAGCCAGTCTGCCCTCTCCACAACTAACCTGTAGGGTCAACTTAAGGAAAAAAAAACACGAACGCTTTCACCAGGTTCTCTTGTTCAGAAGCCTTCCATGGCTCCTCATTACTAGCATTCAAAGCTCTCCTTGAACTGGCCTTGACCTTCCTGGCCTATGTCTCGCTGCTCCTTTCATAAATGAGCTGCTCCAGCCAAACTGATCTGTCACGCTTCTGGCTTCCATCTTATTTTCACGCCCTGGCCTCATGCAGGCTGGCCTTCCACTTCTTCCCTGAGGTGGACTAGAAGCCCACACCCCCCATAAAGTCTCCCAAGGTTGAAGTGAGCTCTTCATCCTGTTCCACTCTACATGCAAGGTTACAAACTGCTTGCACAGCACTTACATGCTCCCTAAGAAAGGAAAGCACCTTCCCTGTGTGTGTATCTTAGCTCCAGCACAAGTTACTGAGCTCCTCAGAGACTGGACTGTGACCATGTGTATTGGGTAGGAAATGGGAATTCTAGAATGATGAGCTTCAGCCCTAGTCTGTGTGGCTTAGTTGGCTAGAGCATCATTCCATGCACTGAAGGGTTATCGTTTGGATTCTGGTCAGGGCACATACCAGGTTTTCAGGTTTGATCCCGGTACAGGCTCATACAGGAGACAACTGGTGTTTCTCTCATACATTGATGTTCTCTCTCTCTCTCTCTCTCTCTCTCTCTCTCTCTCTGATTTTAGAGAGAGCGGAAGGATCCTGGCTCAGGCTTTAGTGGGTCACATGTCATCAAGCTGTACCACTAGGCAGCTACATGGTTGTGGGCAAATCTCCTGACTTCTCCAGGCCTCAGTTTCTCTGTACTCTATATGGTGAGGATAGCAATATCTGCCTTGGGTCTCTCATTTAAGATGAGGATACAATGTGGTGATGTGAAAATAGGGTTTAAAGTCACCAACCCGCTATAGCCGAGGTGGTGGTCCTATCCTTGCCTGGGCTTTAAGAAAACCCTTCCAGGCCTTCAAAGATGCTTCTGCAGAGAGAGGTGATGTGTCAGCTGCTGGCTGTCAAGATGATGCCATTGAAAATTCATATTGATGGGGCACAGATTGACGGATCTGCTGGCTCTGCCATCTGCAGACCCATGACCAAGGCAATATTGGAGGTGGCAGGCATGGGACTCCCTTCTCCTAGCCAGGTCCAATTTGCTTTTTAATTTGCTCTAGCCTGGTGAGTTCTGTCAGGGTCACTCTCTCACCTTCTCTTCTTTCCGGATAGTCTCCGGCGTTGCCAGACCTTTAAGCGTGGTTGTAACTACTTAATCAATTCCTGAGCACTTCTGCTCTCCCCTTATTCACCTTCTATCACACCCTCTTGCTGTCCCCTAGTCCAATCTTCTGCCCTGATGTAACTGCCCTTCCATTTGCATCCCTCTCTGGTTGTTAGCCATCTGCTGACCACTTCACTTTCCTTGTTTGTTGGAATCTTGAACAAGCCTCCTCTTAAGCTGATGACAATGTTCAGGAAAAGACACAGCTAACAGTTATCCCTCTCCCCCTGGGTTCTTGCAGGTGCCTCCACCAGCTTCCTGCGTCCTGCATCTCCTTCTCCCTTCCCAGCCTGCCCATAAAACTCCGGGCCTGACCCTTCCTTATTCAAAGACCTCCATCATTCCTTTTGGCTCTCACTTTGGTTCAGACTCTGTTGTCATCGAAGGCCTTTCTTACTTTCATCTAAACCAAACATTCCAACCTTGTTTTGTATTTTTCCTTTTCACATGTCCCGTGTTCCTGGCAAATGGAACCACTTTGGGTTTCCACATACTTGGCCTTGGCTCAGGTTGTGTTCTCTGTCTGAAATGCTTGTTCTCTTGCCCCTCCTCACTTCTGCAAGGCTTAGTCACAACCACCTTTCCCCCCAACTGAAAGCACCCTTGCCTTCTGTGATCCCATAGCATCTAAGTACATCTCTGTGACCGGTGTCTCCCTGGCCACCTTATGCTGAAATCATTTATGTTCTGCCTCACCTCCAGCTGAGAGTTACTCCAAGCAGGAAAGGGCTGATTCATCTGTGAATCGCCCACTGTGCCCAGTGCACAGTCTTGTGTGTAGTGAACGAATTTATAAGGGATGACGAACCTATTGAGTTCTCAGTTAACACTTGAGTTGAAAACAATGGTATCTATCTATTTTGGTCAGAACACCATTTTCCTCTGTTTCTTTCTCCAAAGTCTTTTTACATCCATTTGATCTCACAGACCTTCTGAGTTTCAAAAGACTGAGATATTTTAAAGGTAGTAAGTCAGATCTCCTTTTAATACGTTCTAAGGGATTCGTCCCCTAGAAGACATTTGTCCTCCCTTCTTTTCCTTCTTTTCTCCCAAACTGGAGTTTTATGGCATCAGATATATTGCTTGGAAAGAGTCAGGCAGAAGCTTCAGGTGGGAAATCGTTTGGTTGTAAAGAGCTGCTTTTTCTGATGGGCTCTGACCTGTATCATGTGGGTCTGGCACATGCCAGCCCTGAACTCTGCTCTGAACTACAATTTAACCTTGCTCCAAAGTCATCTACCACCCAACGTTGACGCTTGTGCAAAGAAATTGTGTAATTTCTTTGATTCCTATGCTCATTGTCTCTTCATGAGAAATAAAAATGACAACTCCTTACCTTTGACTTTCCTCTCCTGATATTGAAGACTATGTCCCAGGCACTTTGCTAAAAGTTGGAGTGCAAAGTGCAGCAGGATATTGCCACCTTCCTCTGCATTCCTAATCTAACCCCCAGGACCTCCTTGCCAGTTAGGACGAGCAGGGGTAGGGTCCTCATTTAGTAGGCAAATACATGGAAAGTCAAGCCCTCCTTTATGGTCACTGGGCAAGAAGCGAGTGTATGGAGCTCAGCCTTTTAATTTCAAGTGAGATAGGTGTGTTTCCCGTCCAGAGTCTTGGGTGCAGACCCCCTGCCACTCACATCAGTCGCCCCCGCTCTAAACCCAAGACCTGAGCTGAAAGAGAGACTTTTGGGGTCCAGTTTCAGATTTCTGCCCAGACTTCTATATGGGCTGGAAGTTGAGCAAAAGTGGTGTCGGGAGACCTGTGAATGAGACCATATCTTGAAGGACAATCAGGACACCACTTCTGCCTTTGTAGGCAGACGGGTGTGACCCAGTTCCATTGTGAGAGAGTCTAACAGTGCCAAGGATTCACCCACTGCCCCACTCCCTCCTGCTTTACCCCCAGCACAAGGGTTCCTTAGGTAGCTGTGGGGGCCCTGCCTGTGATGGACTGAATCTGTGGTTGGGGAAGAAAAGTGAGTAGCCAAACGTAGTACCTGGAGATGATAAAGCCTTGGGTCATAGTGGATTTAACTTGAAATATTCAAGTAATATGAATTCACTGCACCCCCTAAATTTAGAAACTTTAGATCAGGGATGGCAAACCTTTTGAGCTCGGCATGTCAGCATTTTGAAAAACCCTAACTTAACTCTGGTGCCATGTCACATATAGAAATTTTTTGATATTTGCAACCATAATAAAACAAAGATTTATATTTTGATAACTACGCTAACAAAAGAGAAAAATGGTAATTGGCGTATGACGCTACCCTTTTCATTGGCTAATCAGGGCTATATGCAAATTAACTACCAACTAAGATGGCAGTTAACTGCCAACAAAGATGGCGGTTAATTTGCATATGTAGGCACAATGCAGGGAGGCGAAAGGGAAAGCAGGAAGAAGCCCCCTGCCACTGGCCAGTGATAGCAGGAAGTAGGGGTGGAGCCAGCGATGGGAGCTGGGCACGGTCGAAACTGGCAGTCCGGGAGCGTTAGGCCTGGGCAGGGGCGGAGCCAGCAACCGCGGGGAGCTGGGGTCCCCTGCCCAGGCCTAATGCTTCGGCCAGAGGCGTTAGGCCTGGGCAGGGGCAGAGCGGAAGATCGCGGGGAGCTGGTAGTCCCCGCTGCCCAGGCCTAATGCCTTGGCCAGAGGCGTTAGGCCTGGGCAGGGGCAGAGGGGGCGGTC
>NW_006296221.1:1936167-1937754 GCF_000327345.1 Myotis davidii
CACTGGTGCAAAATCCGTGCACTGGGCCTCTAATACACACACACACACACACACACACACACACACAATCTTATTAAAGATAGGAACCACATCTTATCTATATATATAAAAGGCTAATACACACAGTGTTCCCGTGGGAGTTTGACCCTGTGACCTGGAGTTCTATCGCTCGCTCTGATGTGTGCTGACCACCAGGGGGCAGCGTGGAACGAAGCAAGGCCCCAGCCGGCAGCCAGCACTCAGGAAAGGGAGGCCCGGGCCAGCAGCTGGAAGGTCCCGATAGGTCCTGATCATCGGCCAGGCTTAGGAATCCTATCTGTGCAAGAATTTCGTGCACCGGGCCCCTAGTTCATTTTATATATTTAAATGCCACTTAACAAAGAAAAATCAATCAAAAAAATGAGTTCACGTGTCACCTCTGACATGCATGTCTAGGTTCGTCATCACTGCTATAGATACATTGAAAAGGGAAAAATTATTTTAGTACTCAGAGCTGACTGCTGTTAATATTTTTGTGCATAATCTTTCAGACATTTTCTCATGGCTTTATTTCTAAAACTGAGTTTATATCATAAGCTATTTTATGTTTTTATTTGTATGGAGGCTCACATATATACAGTGAATGCACACAGTGAAAGCTCAATGCTTTTTCACACATGTGTGCGTCCATGTAACCACCACCTAGATCCAGATCCAGAACATTCCCAGTTCCCCAGGGGTTCTGCATGTCTTTTTCCTGTCACCCTCCCCCAGGTAACCATACTCTGACTGTCAGTGTATGCTTTTTTATTCTCTTGCCTACTCAGCAATAAGGAGTGAACGGCCTCCATGTCGCTAGCTCGTTGTCATTATCCTCACAATCATCAGTCATAATGGCAGCACAGAGTCCAAGTATTGACAAGCTAGCCATTTGTTGGGCTTTGAGCACATCTTAGAAATACTGATTGTATTGTTCCCCACCATCAGGAGGCCCAGGCGTCTGATCAGGGTTCTATTTAGTTCTACAACAGGCTGCAGGCCCAGTGACTGGAGGTTTTCCTGTGTGTTTTTCTGCAAGGCCTGCTTGTGCCCTCCCTGGCTTGCTTGCTGCTTTGAGTGCACATGTGTCATGCTGAACATCCTGCTGACCGCTCCATGTGCTGGACAGGGCATCCTGCAGCCTCACACATGGTACAAAGATTTTTACAGGACAGCAAATTTAGGATGTGACTTTTTCCCATTCCTTAACTTCTTTTTTTATTATTTTTTATTCCTTATTGATTAAGGTATTACATATGTGTCCTTATCCCTCCACTGCCTCCCCCCTTCCCCCCCAGCTCATGCCCTCACCCCCTAGTGTCTGTGTCCATTGGTTAGGCTTATATGCATGCATACAAGTCTTTTGGTTGATCTCTCTCCCTTCCCCCCCACCTTTCCCTGCCTTCCCTCTGAGGTTTGACAGTCTGATCCATGCTTCTCTGTCTTTGGATCGGTTTTTGTTCATCAGTTTATGTTTTTCATTATATTCCACAAATGAGTGAGATCATGTGATATTTATCTTTCTCTAACTGACTTATTTCGCTTAGCATAATGCTCTCCAGGTCCATC
>NW_006296221.1:1938493-1953532 GCF_000327345.1 Myotis davidii
CTCGTTGTCAAATATTAATTGAGCATAATGGGTTGGGTCAATTTCTGGGTTCTCTTTTCTGTTCCATTGGTCTATATGACTGTTCTTGTGCCAGTACCAGGCAGTCTTGAGAAGAGTGACTTTGTAATATAGCTTGTTATCTGGTATTGAGATCCCTCCTACTTTGTTCTTCTTTCTCAAGATTTCTGTGGCTATCCGGGGTCTTTTTTTATTCCATGTGAATTTTTGGAGTTTTCATTCTAGGTCTGTGAAATATGTCATTGGTATTTTAATGGGGATTGCATTGAATCTATAGATTGCTTTGGGTAGTATGGACATTTTAATGATGTTGATTCTACCAGTCCATGAACATGGTATGTTCTTCCATTTGTTTATGTCTTCCTCTATGTCTTTTTTCAACCTTTTGTAGTTTTGCGAGTACAGGTCTTTTACCGCCTTAGTTATTTATTCCTAGGTATCTTCATTTTTTGTTGCAATGGTAAAAGGGATTGCTTTTTAAATCTCTCTTTCTGTTAGTTCACTATTGGTGTATAAATGTGCCATCAATTTCTGGGTGTTAATTTTGTATCCTGCTACATTGCCGAATTAATTTACTAAGCCCAATAATTTTTTGATGGAGTCTTTAGGGTTTTCTATGTACTGTATCATGTAATCTGCAAATAGGACAGTTTTACTTTTTCTTTTCCAATTTGGATGCCTTTTATTTCTTTTTCTTGTCTAATTGCTATGGCTAGCACTTCCAGTACTACATATGTCGAACAGGAGTGGAAGTGGGCATCCCTGTAAGCTGTTTTAAGAACAGTGGCTTGGTCATGATGTTTGAGCTTTCTGATGTATTGCTGGATCCGATTTGCTAGAATTTTGTTGAGTATTTTGGCATCTATGTTCATGAGGGATGTTGGCCTGTAATTCTCTTTCTTTGTGTTGTCTTTATCTGGTTTTGGTATTAGGGTAATGTTGACTTCATAGAATGAGCTTGAAAGTGTTCCTTCCTCTTGAATTTTTTGGAATAATCTAAGGAGGATAGGTTTTAGTTCTTTTAATGTTTGATAAAACTCCCATGTGAAGCTGTCTGGCTCCAGGCTTTTGTTTGCTGGAAGCTTTTTGATTACTGCTTCAATTTCCTCCATAGTTATCGGCCTATTGAGACTTTTAGATTTTTCCTGATTGCGTTTTGGAAGGTAATATTTTTCTAGGAATATGTCCATTTCCACTAGGTTGTCTAGTTTGTTGGAGTAGAGTTGTTCATAGTATTTTTTTTTTTTTTTACAATCCTTTGTATTTCTGTGGGGTCAGTTGTTATTTCACCTCTTTCATTTCTGATTTTGTTAGTTTGGGTCCTCCCTTAACTTCTTTTTAAAAAATTCACTTTTAGCCCCGCTGGTGTGGTTCAGTGGTTGAGCATCGACCTATGAACCAGGTCACGGTTCAATTCCTTGTCAGATCATATGCCCAGGTTGTGGGCTCAATCCCCAGTGGGACGTGCAGGAGGCAGCCAGTCAATGATTCTTTCTCATGATTGATGTTTCTATCTCTCTCCCCCTCTCCCTTCCTCTCTGAAATCAATTTTAAAAATATATTTTTAAATTCATTTTAGGCCCTGGCCGGGTAGCTCAGTTGGTTAGAGCCTCCTCCTGACATGCCAAGGTTGTGGGTTCAATCCTCCATTGGGCACATACAAGAATCAACCAATGAATGCATGAATAAGTGGAACAACAAATTGATGTTTTTTCTCTCTTCCTTTCTCTCTTTCTGAAATCAATTTAAAAATTTATTTTTAAAAGAGGAGAAAAATTCACTGGACAATTTAAACACTGGGTTTAGGGAAAGGTTCTTTTAGGTGACATTGGAGAGCTAAGCAAATAGTCGTCTTGGTTACTGGAATCATTCGTGAGGCACTGACAGGAGAGAAATTCCACGCGTCTCCCAGAAACACTCTCCTACCCAATGCTGAGCAGTGAAGTCGTGATTATGTAGGCATTAGCCACGCACATTTGGAAACTTCCCCAGATTCCACTCTCTTGGTTTAGATTTTGATTATTTCACTACCACTATTACTACATTATCCTAATTGCTGCTACTACTCTTAGTATTAATATTACTACTGATAGCAGTAAAGTTGTCTTATACTGTTTCCATTTCTTAAGCACTTGTTGTGTGCCAGGCACAACATGAAGCATTTTTCATATAATGTTCAGTTCAGGCGCATATTTTAAGGAAAAAGAAAACATTTTATTGAGTTGTTTTATAATGTGTCGTGTCCTGTGCTGGATGCTTTATATGTGTGATTTCATTTATTCCTCACAATAGCCTTGGGAGGCAGTGAGAGTTACATCATTTTATAGCTGTGGTCAGTAAGGCTAAGAGATGGAAAGTAAATGAAAGGGAATATGTGAGCAATGCGGGAGCTGGGATTTGAACCTCAGGCTTTCCTGATTCCAAAGCCTGTTTTTTTCTACTCTATCACAGCCTCAATGGATGGATGGATGGATGGACCAACCAACCTGAAATGCTCATTTTTAGGTAGTATACTTTTTGAATTATGGAGCCACAATGAACATTTTCTCTCATTTAAACTCTATTTAATACTTTAATATAATACTTCTACACTTTTGTGTCATAGATATTTGATGTCACTTGTCGGTGGTGACATAGGGTTCTAATATGAACTCAAGTACATATCTTGCAGTATAGATGCCAAATTTCCTCCATATCAGTTGTTTGGGGATACTGGTATATTATTTAGGATTCATTTTAATGTGATATTAAAAAAAACAGTGGCTGAAATGTGATAGTTTTCTGTGTCTCTCTCAAGAACACTAACTTTGAGGTAGGCAGTGCAGGGCCAATGTGGCGGCTCACAGCTTGTCAGGATTCCGGGTACCTTCAGTGTCTCTGGTTGGCCACTCCATTCCAAGAGTTTGGCTTTCCGTTTTGTGGACCAATATATTGCAGGAAGGAGGAAGACATGAAAAAGTGTGTGCCCTCTCCTTAAGGAAACGTTCTAGAAGTCCTGCAGGACCCCTGTGCTTCCAGCACTTTATATGTATGTAGGGATCGTAGTAGGACCTACGTCTTAGGTTCTCATTGTGAGGATCCAGTGTGTAAAATCCCTGCAGCAGTGACAGTACACAGTCAACGGTAGAAGGGCCTACCTTCTGTTTTTTGGCTGATGCTTCCATGGTCACATCTGGAATCTGGGCCCATGAGGCTTGGTGGGACTTTTCCTAAGTAGTACTTGTAACTAGTGTTCATCCCCTCCCACACAAAGTGGACAGCACCCCGTCCTGATGAATCTATGAAGATGATGGTTATGGATGATGATGGTGATGACAATAATAAAGATACCTCTTAGTAAATGCCAGCTACATGCCAGTTACTTGGGCTAGACACCTTTTTTTTATTATTTCCTGTAATCTTCTCATACACCCTATGATATAGACACAACCATGGTCCTCATTTTCCAGATCAGGGGTCTTGGGCTCAGCAGGAGATGAATTAATTTGCTCAAGGTCATTGAGCAAGATGTGGCAGGGCAGGGATTGGACTCCAGAAACATTAGACATCTGAGCTCAGGGTCTTACTTGGAACCTCCATTGCCCTCCCTATCCTTTTAGATCTCTCTGCCTCTGAAATTTCATCTCCTTTTAGAGGGTCAGCCTGCTCCTATACTTAACACTTCCTCCTGATGCTACTATCTGTAGTGATCCTGATTATTATTGAGTTCTCTTACTAAAAGAGAAATGCCCAAACATTGACATTAGCTGCAGCAGTGATGTCTGTGTGCCCTCCCCCAAGGAATTTTTAAAGTGTCAGTTCTTGATTCTGTAGTTGGGGAAGAGTAAAATGGAGCAACCTATTTTATTGGCATTTAAATGCTCTCCTGGTGAATGGTGATGAGGGAAGTAGTGGTGGTTGTAGACAAATGGACCGTCAAGGAAAGCAAGTAAAATCATGCCCATTATTGCCTTGAGGTCCATTGGTGATGTGTGGACAACGAGGATTTTGCCATCTTCCCTGAAAGCCATAATTAACTCAGGCCACCCATGGGAGCCTCTTGCTAACAATCAACTCATGTGCACAGTTATCAGAGAAAAAGACCTGGACAGAGTCCCCGCCTTAAGAAGTGTTTGCAGTTCAGCCTGTCCTTGGAAGTCTCAGAGGATTTGAATCACCAGGCATGCACACCCACCCGTGTTCTGGAATGAATCTCCAACTGACTTTTTGCTGTGGGGCTGAGTTCTGAACTGACAGTTCTTGTTGAGGAAAATTTCTCACTAATCAGTATTGCCTGGAGTTGGTGGAGAAAGTAAGAAAGACGAAGATGAAGTGCAGGAGCAAATTAACGGTGCTCAGAAAAATATGAGCAAAATGTAGAGAGAGGGGAAAAACAGCTCCCAGCCGCCAGCTTCAGGGGGGAGACCTTCATCCCGCAGGCGGAAATTTGGGCCCACATGGCCCTTTAGCAGTGACTCCGCTGTTCTCATCTGGAGAGAATCATTGGGAGAGCTGTAATGATTGAGATTGATGAGAATCTTGGCCTATGGCGATAAGAGCGCTATTTACTTGGATAATTAAAGTGGTGATGGATTTGCATGGCTGATTTCAAGATCTCTAGTCTGCAGATGACTGCCTTTTGGGACGGACTGGGATGAACACCTCCTTGCGTAGAGTATCTGCACCTGACTCGAGTATCTGAGAGGTGGGAGCCCCGAGTACTCCCACAAGTGCTGCTTCTTGAGTTGAATCTTCCCCTTGAGCACTCTGGCCCTTTCAAGGAACTATTCATCCCAGCAGAGGGAAGATACTTTTTAGGAAGGCAAGGTCTGTTGGCAAATTTAGAAATGGAGATTTTCTTTCTTTGAATAGGACTGACACAGTTCTTTTCATTACTGTGATAATGAGATTGGTGCCTTTAGGATTTATTATCTGTGTGTGTGTGTGTGTGTGTGTTCTTTTATATGCAGCGTCTTACAGAACCTTTAGACTCTTCCATGAGAGAGGCAGGGCACTGGCAGAAAGGGCATGGGACAGGCCTGGGTTCAAATCCCACCTCTGTCCTCATAAGCTGCATGTTTTCTTTTTTCACCTCTTTGAGCCTTGGTTTCCTGGTCTGTAAAAGGAAATAATAAGTTTACCATTTGGGATGGTGATGAGAATTAATGATTTATGGATGTGAAATGCTAAGTCATCTTTGGGCACTGAATAGACCCCAAATGATGGTGGTTATCATGTGATCACTTATAAAAGGGGAGCAGCGCCGAGGGAGTGAGTGGCTTCACGCCCAGTGGAAGGTGATGGCAGGGAAACCCACATTTTACTCTAAGCCCAGTTGCTTCTGTTAGTGTTGCCTTTGTCTCTGTATCTCCTGAACACCTTTTATTGAAGGACAGTCCAGGAGTCAGTGCTAGTTTGGCAGATGCTACCCTGTAAGCCTCTCAGGCCCCCATCTAGAGAGTGTAGGCACTGTCCCAGGTCCCTTCTGCCTTGCCATGTTTGAGGCAGACTGGAGAGGCTAAGAGCTGGTAGATGTGCAACAGGGTGCTGTAACTCACTGATAGTGGGGTTTTAGGGTCTTTTTCTGATTTCTCTTTAAGACAAGGACAAAGTGAGCTACAGCATTTTAACATCTTTTTAAGACAGTTTGACCAAAAGTTGTCAATGCCTTGCTGGTTTTTCACTGCTACCCAGCCCACAAGAAAAGCCCTCTGCAACTGAATGGGATTATCATGTAATGAAATGACCAGAGGATCTGCCATTACACGCCACACATGACTGTGATATAATGTCATTGCAGATATGAGTATTGGTAATGTGAGGTGTAGCCTGCATCCAGTGTATCCCAGGCCCCTGGCAACCTGGATGGAGAAGGGATGCTCCATCTTGAACACCTGATCTCTGAAACAAAGCATAATTGCTCGCCCCACCATCAGTATTTCAGCCCGAGGCAAGGTCGGATCAGCCTTGCAGGGAAAAGACAGCAAACTCACTCTGGGCAGCAATGATTTTTAAAAATATATGCTCTCTTTAGCAAATGAGATGGGGCTTCCTAGCCTGGTTATGGCCAACTAGAAGGAAAGCCAACCTATTCCCCTTGCATTTCCTTCCCTTCTTTACAGGCCTGAAAAGAGCAGGTGCCGTCTTGGTAGGGCGTAGAGGAGACTGAGAAGATGGGGCGAGGGAGGAAAGGAGAAATAGCAGGAGTGAAGGATTGAAATAGATATTCAGGCAAATCTTCCCTATTCAAAACTCCAGTTAACCAAGACTGTCAGTGAATCCCACATACCCCCCAGCTACTGTAGTTCACATTATAAACTCTTCCAATTACCTGAAATCTCACTTAACTTAAATTTCAGCACATCCCCTGGGGCCTTCAAATAATCAAAGTTTGCCTGTCGAAAGTAATACTGGAGAGGGGAACCCACCAAGATGACTCCGAGAAAGATAGATTATTAAAAATTATATATCTTAGAGAATGGCATTAGAATCACTAAGTTACCCACTTGAAATTGCTGAAGTGTTATCTAAAAATTACAGAGGCAGACACAGATTTAGACAAGGGTTGTGGAAATGCCCAGGAAGCTGTACAATTGGAGACTGAGGTATGGACACAGGCAGGAAAAATGCATCCCGAAGGCACTGGCCAGGTGTGTTGTGGGGCAGGGATTTCCAGGAGCCAGAGGATTTCAGTGCAATGCTTGCCAGTGTGTGGTTAGCTTCGCATGGCATTTTATGCAACAGATGCCTCAGCTCAGTCTGGCCAGGTTAAGTATACCTGCATCTCCAAGTGACAGTCCTCTATGCCATCTAGAGTGGTGACTTTGCAAGACTTTAAAAAAATGAAGGTGGCGAATTGAGTATATGGCATGTATTGTAGGGAAGTGCTCATTTTAAGGGATAAAATGATGTTAAAGGCAAATGCCATTTGATGATCCTATAGGAGTTACCTCGTGACCTCTCCATAGACATGGAGTTTATATATCTGGACTTTTCATCTTCTAAACATGATGTTTAGTGAAAACTGAAATGCATTTATTTTTCGAATATTTGTTGGGCACTCACTCTGGGCCAGGAGCTGTGTTTGGCTCTGGAAATGCAAAGGTGGATGACCTTGGCTGTAGAGAGGCCTCAGGCAGTGGGGAGGCAAACAGGTGGGCAGGTGGTGGTCATGCAGTGTATGGTACTCTAATTAAAGTGTAACCAGAATGCCTTGGGGCCAGGCATTACTCTGCCCCAACGGTGGCAGAGGGCTTCCCAGACAGGGACTTGTGAGCTGGATCCAGGATATGACAAGAAAGAGAGATCGGGTGTGGGGTAGCTGTAGGTGGGACAAAGGGCGACACGGTGGGCAGCCAAAGTCTGAGAGATCGACTGAGGGCACATACTAAAGGACTCTTATTTGCCAGTCTCCTTAACGGAGGCATTTTTAAAGAAGAGTGATGGTTTGCAAAGATTCTGGTACCTGGACTAGGCAGGCAGGGAGGCAAGAGGAGGCTGTCACGATGGCCCCGGCCAGAGATCACTGGGTAGGGCAGAGCAGGGGTGCTAGGAATGGAGGGAGTGACGTAGGTGAGGTTGGAGAGGTTACACTGGTTGTTGAATCCTGTTTCCCTGGAGATGCTTATTGGCTGGGGGAGCAGGTATTCTTGGGTGGGGAAAGAGGGGGATAGGAAGAGGGAGTAACAGAGTAGAAAGTTGAGGGGGGCCAAGGGAAGAAATACCTCCAAGAGTGAGTCTGCAGTTGGTAAGTTTGTAAATTACTCCTGAACATGAACCCTTCAGCCACATGTGTTCATCGTCACACAGAGAAACCTTTCTGGGTTGGCAGGCCGTGTTCTTGCAGCGGTTAATGAGAGCCAGCCTGATCCCATCAGTACCAGTCTCCAAGGACCTCGAGTCACTGTTTGATGGAGAGGGTCACTGGGCGGAGAGGTCCCCTCCCTGACATCCCACTACCTTCATCTCTCTCCGCAGTTATCTGGTTGTAAAGCCATCCAGATAGTAATGTAGTATGTCAGATAGTCATTTAATTATTATGATCTTCCTTGTAGCAATTATGACTTGCTTTATTGCAGATAACAGTAAACGGGTAGATAAAAGCCACTCAGTAGTGAAAATTGTGATTGGGAGTTCTTAAGATGATAAGCACAAGGCTACCTTCATGGTGTTTGCGGGCGGGCGTGAATTAACATCGACAAATGAGTTATGAGCTCTGCTTTAAAAATATAATTGGAATGCAATTCAAAAGAAAACTGTTTCTGAGAGGATAATAAAAATATTTCACTATATCTAGTATATATGCCAAAAGCTGGGCATATTCTATCAAGTTTATTCCATTTAAACTCCACTGATTACTTAGTCTAGCTGGTGTCTGGTCTTTGCCTTTCTCTAGTCAGTAGGTACAGCCGTGTAAACTTCACTGTCTCTGTGTTTCTCTGTGTGATTAATAGAGATGCTGAGATCAATTCAAATAAAAGGAATTGTTCTTAAATAGCGCTGTTTCTTTTTCCACCTTTATTCATGAACCACTAGAAGGGGGACATCAGCAAGGTTGAGAAAGCTCAATAGAACAGGCCTGCCTAGGTTATTGTGGTGAACATTGATTGTTCTCTTCCCACCATTGATTTCTCTTTCTCAACTGCAGCCCAATTGGGAGGGTGTTACCACGGATACAGTATGGAGGGACAGATCAGAGGGACATGATCTGGGTGCCCTCTCCTCCCCCAAAGGATGGCAATGATCTGCTTTGGGCCAGTTGGAGACACCCTTAAGCAGAGAGACCAAAGGTCTGAGTCACAGTGGAGTTCAGTTCTGCCCCTTGTGGTGGCCTCTGACCTGAACTTTCTTCCCTGAGACTTGGCAGCCCCTGGTATTGCCCCCAGCCTCTAGAGTCACCTTGCTGCCTACCTGTTTCTAAGTTTACCTCTCTGTCCTCCTGCCAATTCTATGAGTGCCAATATCCTCCCAATAGATTGCTGTGTTGGTTACCATTGCTTATAACTCAAGGGTCCTAATTGGTGTATGCAGAGAATGGCCTGGCTCTGCTGCATACAACCTTTGGGATGAAGGACAAATTGACCTCTTTGAGCTTCAGTGTCCTCATCTCTAAAACAGGGCTAATCATACAGCCTGTTCCATAAGGTAGCCACATGTATTTAATATGTTCACTAAGTAGTGGCTGCTGCATTTCCTGTTGTAATCAAATAAAGGTCTCATTATTATAGTTCCTAACAGTGCCTGCAAAAAATACTGACCTGTTTGGTCCTAAAAACAAATCCCAACCCCCCTTGTCTGGGGGGTCTACCCATTGTTAGAGAGGATAGCAAATATCTCTGGCCCCTACTGCATATGAATTTGGCAAGCATCTTTGCACCTTGACTAAAGAGTGAAAAACAAAGGCATAAGGAGAACTGAGTGTGCATCCCTTGGCCCCACCTGAATGACCAGAAAGTGAGACTCTTTTCTGTGATTTGCCCTGCTCAGCTCAGCCCTTTGGGGTGTGGTTGGGTGGCCACGTGACCCATTTACCCATTAATGTGATTCTGATACCAGCTGCCTTGGCTGAGGCTAAGCCCATGTGTGCATCTGGTAACAACCTGCCCAATAATACTGTGTTAGACAAGGAGGTAACAGACCCCACATTAAAGACAGCACAGCCAGTCATGCTTCATAGGCCTGGCAGATCAGTTCCAACTGTAGGACCCAGAGGTATGTCTGTAAACAGGGGACCTCTCTATGTGAGCTTGGCAACAAATTCTACCCAAGCTGTACATAGTCTAAGAGAGTTTACACCACATGACTGTCAGTACACATAGATCTAGGTAGGAGCCCTGAGACTGAAAATCTACTCCCGTAAGCAGAGGGTGGGAAATACCTAAGAAAGAGGCTGGCCGCTCCAGTCTAGTAATCAATGGACTTCATTAAGGGAAACTCACAGACCAAGCATGTCTTGGGGCGACTGCAAGATAAAAGTGGATTACTATGTATGCACACTTGGCAGTCACCAAGAATGATATGGGTAAAGAGGGGGAGGGCAAATGGTCCTGGGTGTGGGAAGCTACTTCATATGCTTGATCAGGTCAGGACAACAACCAGTTTCAGGAACCAGCATGTGGCAGAAGATAGGGGAGTGGTGCTGACTTATGTCAGAATGAGCATCAGTTATGATCAGGCAATCTCAAAGGGGCGTTTGCAGAAAACAACCTCCATTCTGGCCCAGGTCCAACGTGGGGACAGGCAGCGGTCACATCATGGAACAGTCTCCCCTTTGCAATGATGCCAGGATGAAACTGTCTTCCTAAAAAGACTCTTAATGTCACTCCCCAAGTCTAAGACCCTTGAGACTCCTACTTGCTGGAAGAATAAAGCCTGAACTCCTTCCAGACCCTTTCTGACCTGGCCACCGTCTATCTCTTCCCAGCTCCATCATGCGCAGCTTTTATTCACACCCTCCACCGAGGCCAGCCCAGCACACTGCTCACTGTTCCGACAGTGTGTCTTCTGGGGTCTCACCTTTGTACTTTGCTGTGGCTGTTCCCTGCCAGGAGTATTGTTTTCTTGTCACTGCCACCTGTCACAACTTCCCTCACCTCCAAACAGAAAGAATCCCTCTACTTGTTTTTTGGGATTCCTTTCAAATGTGCACATCTTCGTCCAGCTCTTTGAATAACTTCTTTGCCAAGCTCCGATCACTCTCCTACTGGTAAAAAGGGTGGCAATAACCATATGCACATCAGCACTTACTATTTTCAATGTTTTACATATATGAATGACTTCTTTTCATTCTTAATCAGCAATAATTATACCACTTAACAAATGGGGAAACCAAGTCTCAGAGCAGCTAAGTAATTGATCACATAGCTCGTAAGTGGCAAAGCCAAGGTTGAACTCAGGCATTCCAGCGCCTCTGCCATGTTCTCAACTATTACTCCCAACTGCTTTTTTCCTCTGTTCTGGGAGCTTTGTATCTCCTTATGGTATTAGCATATTATTAGTAAATGATGATCAGGCTACTTATTATCTATTTTATTACACTAAAAATTATGATTACTGTAAAAAATGTGCCAGGCACCATTGTAAGTCTCTAGGCATAAATGTCTTTCTAGAAGGAATGTGCACCTTACTTAGGGAGGATGGGAAGAATACTGAACTTGGAATGAGAAGAATCCTCAGTTAGGTTTTAGTTCTGGATTCTACCAGCCAGCCTTGGATAAGTCAGTCTACCTTTCTGAGTCCCGATGTTCTCATCTGTAGCATAAGGGTCCTGGCTTAGATGATTCCTACAGTCTTCAATAGCAGTGAGTTTGAGAGTCTGTAAAATGGGGACAATACCACGTGTCTCGGTTATGTTGAGGCTATAATAAGATGATGTATGAAGATTTCTCATTCATTGTAAATAGATCACCAGCTATGTATCATGCATTGTTCTCAGCGCTGGGGATGTGGAAGGAAAAAGCAAAGTCCTTGCTGCCATAGGGAGGGACATACTGAGAGTAAACCAATAATTCTATCACTCAAGGTCAAGTGATAGGTGCTATGAAGGGAAACGTAAGGGATTGAGAGTCTGAGGGACGAGCTTCCTGAGAAGAGGACATTACAACAGAGATTTGAACAAAGGCAGGGAACAAGCCACACTACCCAAGCAGAGGTTCGGAACGGCAGTGCAAAGGCCCTGAATGGGCTTGATATGGTCAAAGACTAGCAAGGAGAGCTAGTGAGGGTGGAGAGTGGTGAGCAGGGCAAGTGGAAGGACTGGATTTTGTTTTAAATGTGATGGGTGGCCACGGGGCATTTTGAGCTACCACAGGCTGCCATCCGTTTTCATTTAAAAAGCATCTTTCTTGTTTCTACATGGAAAATAGACCGTAGGTGGGTAGAGGTAGGAGGTAGAAGCAGGAGGCCCAATCAGAGATGATGGTGGCTGATCGTGCTGGAAGTGAGTGAGAAGTATTCTAATCCAATATATCTTGTGAAGATAATGCCCATAGGCTTTGCTGACAAATTAGATGAGGGCTGGGCAATAAAGAGAAGAGACAAGGATGACTCCAAGGTTTTTACAAAAAACCGAACATGGTTTGTACCATTTCCCAAGAGGGAAGATTTGGGGAGGAGCAGGTTCGAGGCGAGAGCAAGGGTTGCGTGTAAGATGCCTCTCAGCTGTTCAGATGGAAGCACACAGTTGGATGTCAGAGTTAAGACGTGCAGGTGAGAGGACTGGACTGATGGAATCGATCTGGGAGGAATCAGCAAAGAGATGACCGTGAGGGCCATTGGACTGAACAAGATTCCCTTGATGGAAGTGAGGTGGAGCTAGGATTAGAGTGAGCCAAGAGACGAGACCTAGGGCCTGAGTCACAACTTTTGCATGCAAGTTCCCTTTGAAAAATAAAGTGTCTCAAACCTGGGAATCAGCTGGCAAAGACCCCAGTGCGATGAGCCTGTCATCCAATAGTCAGCTAGCCAGACACTCAGGGATGTGGAAGTGGCTGATGGATGGATGAGTGGATCCACGGGGACCTCTTGCACCTCAGCCCCTGCCGATGGAATAGGGCTGTAAAGGCCCCAAAGGGCTGCCAGTTTTCCAAACAGGGCCTGGAAATGTTATGAACTAAAATGCATTGCTTTCAGTAGCTGCACAATTATCTCTAAGAGTGTCTTGTTAAAAATATGATTGGACTCAAGAGAGGTAATGTGTGGAACTGCTAATAATGTATTTGGTATCAATATGGAATAGTTAGAAGAGCCTGGGGTTGGTGGTTAGGAGCCCTAGTTTGAGCTGACAGTTGTTAGTTATGTGCCTCTGAGAAAGACAAGCTCCACTATGTTGTCTGTAAAATGGGAAAACGTTTTTGTCCCGCTTGTCATATAGTGTTGACTGTCAAGTGAGAGAGTGTCAGTGACAGTGTTTTATAAGCTTTAAATGCTATAAAAGTAGTACTTGTATTTTGGAAAAGTTTACAAAGCCAAATTGTAGCATATCACCCTTCATTTCAAGCTCACAGTAGCTTCAGGGAGATGGGCAAAGCAGGTATTAATTAATCAGAGTGGTGCCTCAATCCCAAAGAACCAGCTAATTATTTCCATTACATAGTGGCCTTTATTTTTTGCCTTTTATACCTACCATCACTCAAAAGTCATTCCAAGTATCCTTTCGTCCCTGTAGCTTTTCCTCCCTGCCCCACCCCCACCCCCCAGCCTCACTTTTGCCTCTCTTGGTGCCTTTCACTAAATAGTTCTTGGCTGAATAAATACATGTGCAGAGTGGCTTATTAAAAAATAGTAGTTTTCAAACTTTTTCAATGACAGTCGGAAATAAATGCGTAAAAATAGTCATATCGGTGTGTTTATTCTCATACACATATTCAAAAAAAGTTCCATGAGACAGTACTTACCTTTACTGCATGGGATTCATGCCGATATTTTCTGGTCTATTGTGTATCTTTTTTTTAAGAAAATGAGATTGGCCCTGGGGGTTGGCTCAGTTGGTTAGAGTGTTGTCCTGATACACCAAGGTTGTAGGTCCAGTCCGCGGTCAGGGCAAATAGAAGAATCAACCAATGAATATGTAAGTGAAGCAACAAATCAATCAATTTCTCTCTCTCTCTCTCTCTCTCTCTCTCTCTCTCTCTTTCTCTCTCTCTTTCTCTCTCTCGTTTTGTTGATGTGTTGTTAATCCTCACCCAAGGATATTTTTCCCATTGATTTTTAGAGAGAGTGGAAAAGAGAGGGAGTGACAGAGGGAAACATTGATGTGAGAGAGACACATCAATTGGTTGCCTCCTGCATGCATCCTGACCAGGGCCCAGAACTTGCAACTGAGGTATATGCCCTTAACTGGAATCAAATCCCAGGACCTTTTAGACCATGGGCTGATGCTCTACCCACTTAGCCAAACCAGCTAGGGCTGATGTTTCTTTCTCCCTTTCCCTTCCTTCCTCTTTCTAAAATTAAAAAAAAAAATAATGTTAAAAAAAGAAGAATACAGTTGGCATACGCCAAACCAGTTAGGACTGGGATGTACTTTTAGTTTTTCTTGGACTACGTGAGGAAGTAGCCATCTAATGCATGTTTAGATTTTGGGCAATTACTGTTTGAGAAAGATTTGATTTTAGTCACCCATATGTCATTGAAACTGTGTAGGATTTGCAAGGGTGACTTTCAAATAAAAGTTGGGTTCCCTGTCCAGAAATGCTTGGGCCCCGAATGTTTCCAATCAGGAATTTTGGGTGGCAGAAAGGAAATGCGATAGTGTACTGTATATCTTGTATCATTCCCAGTAGAGGCGTGGGCAGTGGCCTGTACTCAAACACATTGATTCACCTTCAGCAAATGTATGCATATTCATACTCAGTGGCATAAGGACCATAAACACCCTCACACCAGCTGAAGTCATTATAAGGGTATGAACATGCTTGCAGTTTTTAGAAATTTGGGGGTTCTCCCCCCCAAAAAAAACATCCATAAGGGATTGTGGAAGTAAAATGTTCTCTGGGTTCCGTGTTTTTCCTTTTCAAAATCAACAGGAACACTTTTCCCTTTAGGAGACCAGTGCTTGGCTCAGTGCCTAGCACATAGAAGACACCCAGCAAATATTTGTTGAATGAATAATGGAGACCCACTATCGCTTATAGAAAAGCCCCCATTACGACCAAGCAGCTTTTGGGGAAAGCTCTATGGTTCCTCTGTGAGGTCCTCTGGTCTTATTCATTTCTTACACGTAGATGGAAACCCATTGCTTCTGCTTGGCTGCCTCACAAGGAGCAGAGGGGACAGATGCTTGCGGGTTCTTTTGTGGGTTTTCCCCCTTCTTCTTTCAGGCCTTGAATCTGAGGAAAGGAGAGGCAGGCCCACTGGTTTTAGAGAGAGGGGGTTGGGTGAAACTATAATGGTTTTACCCATTTGTTCTAGGTCTAAAAAATAACCACATTCAAAAGTGCCCTTCCGTAGCTTCTTTGTGCTGAGACGACCAACTCCATGTAGTAACCAGCTCCAGGGATATTCTGAGTTTCTTTGGGGGGCGGGCATAGAATGTTTAGTTTG
>NW_006296221.1:1961787-1968460 GCF_000327345.1 Myotis davidii
TCTTTTTTTTAAGAAAATGAGATTGGCCCTGGGGGTTGGCTCAGTTGGTTAGAGTGTTGTCCTGATACACCAAGGTTGTAGGTCCAGTCCGCGGTCAGGGCAAATAGAAGAATCAACCAATGAATATGTAAGTGAAGCAACAAATCAATCAATTTCTCTCTCTCTCTCTCTCTCTCTCTCTCTCTCTCTCTCTTTCTCTCTCTCTTTCTCTCTCTCGTTTTGTTGATGTGTTGTTAATCCTCACCCAAGGATATTTTTCCCATCGATTTTTAGAGAGAGTGGAAAAGAGAGGGAGTGACAGAGGGAAACATTGATGTGAGAGAGACACATCATTGGTTGCCTCCTGCATGCATCCTGACCAGGGCCCAGAACTTGCAACTGAGGTATATGCCCTTAACTGGAATCAAATCCCAGGACCTTTTAGACCATGGGCTGATGCTCTACCCACTTAGCCAAACCAGCTAGGGCTGATGTTTCTTTCTCCCTTTCCCTTCCTTCCTCTTTCTAAAATTAAAAAAAAAAATAATGTTAAAAAAAGAAGAAAATGGATTGCAACTGAATTCATTTCATCACCCAGACTAATGTATCATGACCCACAATTTGGAAAACACTGTCATGGACTGTTGGCAGCCAGGAGCCTTGTTCTTTGCGAGTCACTTGGGTTATCTGTGAGGTTTTCCCAGCCCCAGCGTTCATGTTCAGCTAAAGAATAAAGAAATTAAGAGGCTGTGGGATAGCAGTTCAGCATTACGGCAGCCTAACATTTACTGCATGGGATGTACTTTTATTTATTTATTTATTATTTTATTTATTTATGTGTACTGTATATCTTGTATCATTCCCAGTAGAGGCGTGGGCAGTGGCCTGTACTCAAACACATTGATTCACCTTCAGCAAATGTATGCATATTCATACTCAGTGGCATAAGGACCATAAACACCCTCACACCAGCTGAAGTCATTAACAGGGTATGAACATGGTTGCAGTTTTTAGAAATTTGGGGGTTCCCCCCCAAAAAAAAACATCCATAAGGGATTGTGGAAGTAAAATGTTCTCTGGGTTCCGTGTTTTTCCTTTACAAAATCAACAGGAACCTTTATCCCTTTAGGAGGCCAGTGCTTGGCTCAGTGCCTAGCACATAGAAGACACCCAGCAAATATTTGTTGAATGAATAATGGAGACCCACTATCGCTTATAGAAAAGCCCCCATTACGACCAAGCAGCTTTTGGGGAAAGCTCTATGGTTCCTCTGTGAGGTCCTCTGGTCTTATTCATTTCTTACACGTAGATGGAAACCCATTGCTTCTGCTTGGCTGCCTCACAAGGAGCAGAGGGGACAGATGCTTGAGGGTTCTTTTGTGGGTTTTCCCCCTTCTTCTTTCAGGCCTTGAATCTGAGGAAAGGAGAGGCAGGCCCACTGGTTTTAGAGAGAGGGGGTTGGGTGAAACTATAATGGTTTTACCCATTTGTTCTAGGTCTAAAAAATAACCACATTCAAAAGTGCCCTTCCGTAGCTTCTTTGTGCTGGGACGACCAGCTCCATGTAGTAACCAGCTCCAGGGATATTCTGAGTTTCTTTGGGGGGCGGGCATAGAATGTTTAGTTTGTCAAGAATTGGAGTTTCACAGGCTTGGTTCTACAAAGACCTGGGTTTGCATTCTGGGTCTGCCAATCCCTGGGCACATTACTTAACTCTTTAAGATCCACATTCTCCTTTATAAAATGAAGATAATAATAATATAGTGATCTCATTATGTTGTGAGGATGAAAGGTGATTGATCATGCATAAAAAGCATTTGTCACAAAACTTTGTGGGTTTTTTTTTTTTTTTTAATAATGATAGTAACAGTGAAAATGTTCATCCTGAGCACCATTGTGGTGACTCAGCAGAAGCACAGGGCAAGAGGAAATATAACCTCCACCAGTCTTTCACCTTCCCACTATTTGATATGAACTGTACCAGTCAGGATGGGCTAAGTTATGCTCTTTCTTACCTTGACTCTTAAGTGCTTCCACCCTAGAAGTTTCTCATGTTTCTTCCAGCCCCATTTTCTTGGATAAAGCAAATTACACGGCTTTGCCTTACTTCAAACCCATGGGGAAGGACAGGTCCTCCACATGTCGGGAAGTAGAGGAGAACTGGAAATATTGGAGAGAGGCACTGATGTTGACCACATAGACGTTTAGTCTTTTCTCATTCTATCATATACTGCTCCTGCAAACACAGGTCTAGCACCCCTTCCAACAGGGTGGCTGAAGGCCCTGCAATGTTGAGATTCTGGCATTGCCACTGTCATGGATGATCTTTCGAACTCACTGAGCGGGCTCTGTCCTAGTCCAGGTGGTTTCTGGGTGCTTGGAGTGAGTCATACCTCCTGGACTGGGTCCCTCACCCCCAGGGTTTCCCTGACACTGTTCACCCCAGATCATATTGGATGTGGTGTTGAAATTGTGGGTTTCTCAAATTGGAGGTCACCCTGGGAACACCCCTTCATATTCCAGATGTGGAAACAGGCCCAGGCAGTGTGTGTTGGTTTTGTACCTGTGTTCTGTGGTTTTCCTGGGGTCCCAGTGGTTCAGGATTAGCTCATCTTTAGACCTACATCAGGATGGAAGCCTCTTGGCTCTGCCTGGTGGTTACTCCTCTCCACCCACCTTCTCCATCATCTACGCTTATTCATCCTCTTCTAGGAGCCAAAACACCCCAAGCTCTGGCTGGTCTCACTTTCTTTGTTATGATTGGTCCCGTCTAAGGCTGAGGAGTAGATCGATGAGTTTGCTGATTGGTTAGAGCTCCAACAAAATGATCTTTAGGGCCTTTTTCTTTCCTTCCAGATTTTTTAGTTGGTTGTGTCCAATTAGAGAGATAGGAAATGGGACATTTTAACAGCTGTTATTACAGGGACTAAGCTATCATCATTTTAGAATGAGGGAGAAGTCCCATTCCTGTCCCCAGTACCCCACCAACACATTCCTCCCAGAGGCTCCTGTTGTTATTTCATTGAGACTCTGCATACGTAGGGTCTTTGGCCAGATGCAGTGAAATATAGTCTGTGCTTATACTTAGGCATTTAAAAAATTAAATTTATTGAGGTTACATTGGTTAATAACTTCATATAAATTTCAGGTGTACAACATTATAATTCGAGATCTGTATACACTTATGGGTTCATCACCTAAAGTCTGGTTTCCTTCTGTTATCATATCTTTGACCCCATGTCCATTTCTGCCTTCTCCACACCCCTGTCCCTCTGATAACCACCATTCTGTTGTCAATATCTATGATTTGTTTTTATTTGTTTTGTCAGTTCGTTTGTTACTTTTTTATTTTATAGTCTCAGAGTGAAATCAAATGACTTTGTCCTTTTTCATCTCATTTATTTCACTTAGCATAATACCCTCAAGATCTATCCATGTTGTCACAAATGGCAACATGTGGTCATTTTTATGGCTGAGTAGTATTCCACTGTGTACATGGACCACACCTTCTTTATCCTTTCTTCCCTTGATGACACTTCAGTTGCTTCCATGTCTTGACTATTACAAATAATGCTGCAATGAACATAGGAATACATCAACATCACTGGTTATTGGGAAATGCTTGTACTTGTTTAGAACCCCCCTGTGCTATGACACAGACACCCCAGAACAATGCTGAGACCATTCCTTGGTCCTGAACTTGTGGACTGCACCTGGCTTCTCCGTCCTTCCAGACTATTGTAGTTGGTTCTAACTTTTGAGACACCATAAAGCTGGAATCTCCTGAGCCTGGGTTTTCAAAGTGTAGATGGGAGTGAGAATCACCTGTGCCATGTGCTAACAGTGGACCTTCCTGAGCCAGTCACCTGACTCCAATTCAGTGGGTTTGGGCTGGGCCTGGGAATCTGCATATTCACAAGCCTCCCGAGATGGTGCAGGGCAGTCTTTTCCAGGGCTCCTTGTTGATGAGGCCTCATCAGGGGAAGCGTCCCACCTTTGCCAGGGCAGTACCCCTCTGAGCTGCTTTAGAAATGAGGTTTCAGCCTAAGCTTCTACTGGTAAAAATGATAGACGTGGACTACAATTTTTGAACTTCACTGCTGTAGACCATAGTAAGCAGAGGAAACAGCAGTCCAACCCTGTCTTTGTAAAGACCACCCTTTTGTTGGTATGACTTCATCATCTACACAGAATGCATTTGCTTTTTTACCCTTTAGTGGAGTCCTAATTGTCCTGTTTTCTGTGCCCGAGGGGAACTGAACTACAATGGTCCTGCTCCTCAGATACTGGCCACTGGGTCTGAGCAGAGGCCTCTGCCTGTTTTCTGCCAGGTACCGTCGACCAAGGGAAGGGTGGCCACCACAGCTTCCGAGGCCCCATTTCAACCAGGCCATGAGAGAGAAACAGTTTCTCTCTTGGACCCTAACCAATTGCAGTTCAAGGTCAGGGAACTTGAGTTTCCACTTTGCCAACAGTGGTGGCCAGGGCCTGTTCTGCTTCGTAGACCAGATGTTACAACTCACCTTGCCTACCGCTCCTTACCATGTCTCCACACCACTGGGATTTTCTTCCCCGAGGTCGAAAGACACTGGGTATCCTTGGGGCCTCAGATTTGGATCTGATAAATTGAAGGGACAAAGGTGGCTGTCGTGATGCCACCAATACTAATAGCAGTGATTTGTAATCAGCAACCACTGCCGCTGATTATGGGCAAAGAACCGAAGGCACAAGGGCAGGTCTGTTCAATTGTGTGTAAACGGTATTTTTTTCCTGTGAAATCTCAATACCTCCCTTAGGACATTGCAGCTTAGGTTTCTGAGCCACTTGCCTTTGATATTTACTCGTTGGGGATTTTACTCTTGAGAAATCACTGTGGCAACAGAACCATTTTGCCTCCATGAAGAGGATGTCAAAGTCTTAAAATCCAGGACATTTTAAGGCAGGATTCCAACCTCATTACTGCCGGGAATAAGATTCATCCAAGGTGGAAGTGTCCTCCCTTAGAACTCAAATCCGTCTCAGAATGGCTTTTCTCTCCCCTTTGTTTTGGAAGCCAAGCAATTACTTTTTTTTTTAAAGGAAAAAAAAATTGTGCTAATGCACAAAACTCTCTTTTTCCCCTTTCATTTATTTAAAATTGAACTTAACAAAGTCAGTTCTGAGCAAGCTCTCTATATGAGTAATGCTTTTTGTCCATAAAAGAGCATTGACTCAAATGTTTCGGGAGTGCTGATTCTCTCTTCTTTGTGTGAGCGTCCACAATGACAAAGTGCTCATGTCAGAGTGTATAATGAAACTATAAATTGTTTTCATGAATGCTCTGAATTTGGTCTTTTACAGGGCAAACTCAAAAGGTATTTAGTGCCACATTTCACATATGTGAATAACACCAGACGGTGCGGTATAGCCAATGAAAGTAAAGAAGTCCTGGTCAGGGCTCATGCTGGCCCATGTGCTGGGTGGTTGTCATGTGGGGGTGGTTCACAGTGGAGGGAGTGGGGAGATGGATGGACAAAGAGTTTCCATAAGGTACACTTGACTGTTTGGGGATAATTCCAAATGTGGCTAAAATACTTAGTTCGTAAAATTGGTTTCTGGTAGGAGGGGGCTGCGTTGGAATCACAGAAATTGTGTATATCTTGGTCAAATATGTGAACCAAAATTCTCAAGTGAGAAAATGTCTGCTGTGTTGTGTGGGCAGGTGCAATCTATTGCAATGATTTATGGTTCAATTAAATTATTTTAAATAATATTTTTGTGTTTTTTAAATTATAGACACCATGTGAGTTTAGTCTAGAAAATTTAGAAAGCATAGAAAAGCATAAAGAATAAAAATTTTAGCCTGACCAGCATGGCTCAGTGGTTGAGCATCCATCTATGAACCAGGAAGTCATGGTTCAATTCTGGTCAGGGCACATGCAGGGGTTGCAGGCTCAGTCCCCAGTGGGGAGTGTGCAGGAGGCAGCCAATCAATGATTCTCTCTCATCATTGATGTTTCTATCTCTCTCTCCCTCTCTCTTCCCCTCTGAAATCAAGAAAAATATACATTTTTAAAAAAGAATAAAATTTTTAAAACATGCAAATAATTATGCTACCAAGGGACAATTGTTAGTGGTATACAAATGTCTTATTAAGTGTCTTTTTGTGTATATCAATTTGTAAAATTTTAACAAAATTTTACATAATCTTATCTGGATATAGAAATCCTTTTAAACAAAATTAAAGTATTCTACTGTTTTACTTATTTGTAATGGAATGATTTTATCTGACCCAGTTTGCCAAAGTTCATGAGCATCCAAAGCTTGGGTTCTGTCCTGAGGGATAGGTTAGGTACTGTCCCAGCCTTAGGTGCCTATGTCAGTTACTGACAAATGCCTCTGGGTATATGTTCTCTAAAAACAAAACAAGCAACAGAACAACAACAAAAAACAAACAAACAAATAAAACAAGCCTGCAGGGCATGGTAAATGGAGTCCTGTTGAGGTCCTGACCAGTTGCTTGGACTTCTTTTGCAGTACCTGGTGTGCAAAAGGAAGCTGGAGAGCAAAAAGGAGGCCCTGCTGATCCTCTCCAAGGAGCTGGACACATGCCAGCAGGAAAGGGACCAGTACAAACTCATGGCCAACCAGCTCCGAGAACGCCACCAGTCCCTGAAGAAGAAATACCGAGAGCTGATCGTACGTATGACGTCAC
>NW_006296221.1:1968475-1981140 GCF_000327345.1 Myotis davidii
GCATTCCTGTTCCCTGGTTAAGATAGAAAGGGGGCATTTCAACATGCCGTTTCCTCAAAAAAGGATTGAATTCAAACAGTTCCAAAGTGGGAAAATTAAGAGGTGAATGTCATCACCCCTAAATCCTCCACAACCCAGTCCCTCCGGACGGCTTACTCAGGCACCTATGAAGCATACACGTACACATACAAGTATACTTTTATGTTTGTGTGCCAGTTTACTTAATCATTTGTTCCTATGGAGTATTTATAAATCTGCCCTGTCTAATACAGAAACCACATGTGGTTATTTAAATTCCATTTTAAATTAATTAGAATTAAATGGAATTGAAAGCTCAGTTCTTCAGTCTCATCACATTTCATGGACTCAGTTGGCATAGGTGGCTGGTGGTGACTGTGTTGCATTGCATGGGTGTGGGGCATTTCCGTGGTGGCCATTCTGCTGGACAGTTCCATGTAGGGTGTTTCCATCTCTGCAGAGTTCTGTTGGACAGCACGGTATAAACGTTGTTCTAAAACTTGCTCTTTTCACTCATCTTATTTTGGACATCTCTCTAGGTCATACATACCAATATAGTTCATTTTTAAACATAGTTGCATAGTAATATTTTCATTTTTTAACCTTTCTCTTATCTTCAGCATTTAGGTTTTCTTTAGGGTTTTATACAGCAAGATTTTTAAGGGTATAAATTATATGGAAATGGAGGATAACAAGAGCATTCCTGATGCTTTTTTACTCATCTATGCAGCCTCTTTTTAAAGTGTTGACACGATTGCTAATATTTAACCATTTGTGCTGGGCTCATTGAACTGTCCTGGCACAGAAATAGAGTAGAAAGATTCCTCGGGTTAAAGTACTGTTGACCTATATATGGACAGCATCAGATAAAATGTACTCATTATTGAGCATTTACTCATTCACCTGAGATATTTGTAGTCCCGGATGACCCACAAGGGAAAGAAATTGAATTCTTTTAAGACAAAAAATCCAATAGAACTGGAAGTTCTCAGTTAATTTTCTTTTATTTTGAGCATGTCTTTTCCATCCCCTCCCCATATTATTCTGTTCATAGAGAAAACTCAAGTGTGTATATGTGTATCCATTGCTATTCCTTTGGATCTAACAATGTAAAGGGGAACTCAACTCAAACCAAATGAAATATTACATAAGCTTGGCTCTGCTCAAAAATAATTTTGAGAAATGAAGTTTTGGGTTTGTTTGTTTGTTTTTGGTTCAGACAGTTTTAGAAAATATACAGGTTTGGTCTTAAATGGAACTGATTCCTCAAAGGTTTTTCCAAAATAAGTCTGGTTGAATTTGTAGTTAATTTTTTGAAAGCATATCTGAACTTGGTTCAGCACATTACTGGTTGCAGGGGGTGGGGCTCGGGAGGGTCTGAATCTAGTTCATAGTTTGGTTCAGTTCCTTGAATCTAAGCACATTAAAAAAAACCCTAAAATGTAGCATTTGTTTCTTTGTAGGATGGAGACCCATCCCTTCCCCCTGAAAAGAGGAAACAGGTGAGACTTACTCCTGATGTTGGATAACTCTCAAATTGTTTGATTGGTGCCTTCAATGGTTATGGAGATCAGGGAATGCCAGGATGTGCAGAGAAATCTTTTAGTTTCCAGGATCCTTTTGTCCTATGGAGGGGAATGGGTAGTAGGGCCATTCTGACTGCAGAGAGGGTTTGGGGTGGGGTGATGGGTGAAGGGAACCAAGTGAAGTCCAACTGGTTGCAGAGTGCACCCCATTCCTTCTTCCAAGGAATTGACCACATTCCCTTTCTTTTTGGGAAACCATAAGTTGAAGGTTCATGGCTATAGCACATTAGCTTACTGTTCCATGAGTGGTAACGTTTTACTGTTTATTTTCTGCCACTTCAGACTTTTTTTTTCAATTTTGTA
This sequence comes from Myotis davidii, assembly GCF_000327345.1. NCBI lineage: Eukaryota > Metazoa > Chordata > Mammalia > Chiroptera > Vespertilionidae > Myotis > Myotis davidii. Next base: position 1,970,383 of record NW_006296221.1, read on the forward strand.
TTTTATTTATATTTTAGTATACTTAGCATACAATATTATATTAGCTTCAAGTGTACAACATAGTGATTCAACATTGTATACCTTATAATGAGATCACCACAATAAGTCTAGGTCCCATCTGTCACCGTACAAAATTGTTATGATATTATTGTTGTTAATCCTCACCCAAGGATATTTTTCCATTGATTTTTAGAGAGAGTAGAAAGGAGGGAGAGAGACAGAGAGAGAGAGAGATCGATGTGAGGGAGACACATCGATTGGTTGCTTCCCCAACCAGGGCTGGGGATTGAGCCTGCAACCGAGGCATGTGTCCTTGACTAGAATCCCTTCAGTCCATGGGCCGGCGCTCTATCCCTTGAGCCAAACTGGCTAGGGCTTGTGATATTATTGACTACAATCCCTGTGCTGTATATTACCTTCCCATGACTTATTTATTTTATAACTAGAAGTTTGTACCTCTTATTCCCCTTCACCTTTTCACCTATCCCCCCAATCACCTTCCCTCTGACAATCATCAGTTTGTTCTGTTTCTATGGGTTTGTTTTTCTTTTGTTTTGTTTGTTCATTTGTTTTATTTTGTTTTGTTTTAGATTGCACATATAAGTGAAATCATATGGTATTTGTCTTTCTCGTTCTGAGTTATTTCACTTAGCATAATACCCTCTATGTCCATCAATGTTGTTGCAAATGGTAAGATTTCAATTGTTTCATATTCCTGAGTTATTCCATTGTGCGTATGTAGCACATCTTCTTTATCCATTCACCTATCGGTGGACACCTAGCACTTCGGACTTTTAAAAGCCAACTTATCAGCAAAACTCACAAGCCATTTATGTTCTTTTCTCCTAAATGGTAGCCAACATTGTTTACTGACAAATTCAATTTTTTCCTGTGGCTTTTAGATGCCCACTTTCATCAATGAACAAATCCTTGTATAAATACATGGATCTGTGTCTGGACTTTTGGTTCTGTTACTTTGAGCTTCTATATAGTCCTGTGGTCCTACTACATTATTCTGGTTTTACTTTATAATACTTTTAATATCTATTTGGGCTCATCTCCTTCCCTTTGCTCTTCTTTTTTAGGATGATAACAAACAATTTATCAGGTGCTCCTCTGATCCCCCCTCCCCCAAATCCATACCTATTGATATTTTGATCCAGGGCTTGTTAAATTTATAGATTAATTTGGGGACAGTTAACATTTTCATAGGATTATACCCAGGAATATTGTACATCAAATGTCTTTTAATACAGTTACATACATACACACACATATATTGCTTTTTCCAAAGATATATTTGTTAGAACTTTTCTTAACTTCACAATTGTTCTATGCTGACATACCCTGAGTTGTCGCCTTTTATGGGCTTGAGGGGAGCCCAGATGATGTGATGTTAATGCTGTGTGTTCCAGGTTATAGGAATTCTCTATACCAGAGCAGGGCTTCGAAACTAGTGGATGCAAATAAGGACAAGTTTGTTTGGTCTTTTCATAACTGTCACAGCTAACTAAACATCCTGTTTTTGTTCATTGATCATATACCTGGTATTGCATATAAATGTCTTAGGTTCATTACCTTGTAATTTTTGATGCTGTGTAAATAGTATGGCCAAGACACACACACACACACACACACACACACACACACACACACGCACATGCACATGTGCACAGGCGTGCCCACTTACCCTTAAATAGCAATTCAGTCCTGTGGCTACCTATTCAGTCAATCGGTTCTACTCACACCCATAACCTCCTTGCTATTTACTTGATTACTTTATAATGTTTCAGATTTTATCTAAAGCCAAACTTTTCTATGGAGCCAGTTGATTTTTTTTCTAAACAAAATTACATGAACAGTTAGCATTAATGTCTAAAAATTGGAATCTTCATCTGGAATTGCTAGGTGCTTTTGTTTTTGTGATTTGGGGTGGCTATGAGCAGTCATCTCTGGCATGACTTTAGAGTTTGTTAGTATACATGAAAGAGTTTTACAGTGTAAATGAATTCATATTCTGTGACTATATAATACATAATTTACATTGACTGAGGAAAATCTGATGAATTCCAGTAAGTCTGTCAAACTGCGTTCTTATAGGGAAAAAAAGCCACACAGGTACGGGCTTTGTAGCTTTTAATATGGTGTGGAGTTTCTGTCCCTCTGGGATTTAGTATGGTGCTGTGAGCTTGCATTCTGCACCCTTCCTGCTGGGGTTGGAACCACTGATTTGCTGCATGAGGTAGGATGCATTGGGGTGCACGTGACAGAAATTCTAGACTGCTTAAGCAATGCAGGAATCAATGACCTTACATAACCTAAAGTCAAGAGGTAGTGCAGGCCTCAGATGCTGTATAGTTGTCAGGTCCATTGTGCCACATTTAGCCCATAAATATACAGGACACCTGGATAAATTTGAATTCTGATAGATAATTAATACTTTTTCAGTACAAAGTTATGTCCATGTATTATTAGGGAATACTTATGCTAAAGCGTTATTCATTGTTTATCTGAAATTCAAATTGAACTGGGCATCCAGTGTTTTATCTGACCACTCTACCACTGTGCCTATTTTAATGCCAGCGTCCTCTTAGCATAAGTTTTCTTCTAAGATTGGTTCCCCAAAAGCAGAAGAGGTAGAAAACCCAGCCACAGAATACAAGTCTAGTTGGGTGAGTATTGGACATGCTCCTATTCCTGGTCTATTAACATTAACCAGGAGGGTACTGTACATCATCTGCCTTAGATTAAGCATCTGGAATGGAAGCGCTATGAGGCAGCCAGCAGTGATATCCATCAAACAAATTTTGTGGATTTGGGAGGGTTGCTTTTGGCGTGTGAGTCTCAGTTTTCTCATCCATAAAATGGGAGAAAGTAGTGCCCACCACATAGTGTGGCTAAAGGAACAAATGAGATATGTCAAGTAGTGTTTTCAGTTCCATTTCTCTGGACCAGTGGTTCTTACATTCTTGAGAATCAGAGATATCTTTGGGAATATGATGAAAGCAATGGGCCTTTGCTCCAGAAATACGGCACATAGATGCCCACAAAAATATTTGCATTCAATTTCCTAGATTCATTGACTGTCTGCTTCCTGTCCACGGATGATTGGGGTTCCTTGCACTGCATTTAAGAGCTGCTGCTCTAAATGTTTTGAGGGTTCTTCTCAGATATAAGTAGACATGACTTGTGCTTTGTAGCAGTTTGTGCTTTTCAGAGACTGTGTATGCATGGCTGGATGAATGGATGGATGGATGGATGGATGGATGGATGGATGTAATATCCTATCTTCTGAGGTCACACTGGCAAGGATGTCTTTCATGAAGTCTCAAGGGCACATTATGGGCATTATGGATTCAAATTTAACCCAACTACTTGCTGACTGGGTATCTTGTGTAACTTTTCTGGGACTCAATTTCCTTCTCTTCAAAATGAACATAATAATGAGACATATTCATAAAGTTCTTATGAAGGACTGGTATGATAATGCTGACTTCCTTGTACTTGGTGAGTGCTCCATGGTGAGTGAAAAAATTGATTGGCTATTTTTAATTTTTCATGTAACTTGTCCAAGGTCACACAACAGGTTAATAGAGCAGCACTAGATTCCAGATCTCCTAACTTGTGGTTCAGGGTTTGAGTTCAGGTGTTTTTGTTCTACATTTGATTCTTAGAATACGTGAGTGGAGAGGAAACATAATCAATATTTAATTCAACCCATTCTGAAAGTCCACAGATTAAAAGCTTTATTCGAAGCCCTCTGCTTCAGAGTGGTGGAGCACCAGAAATTAACCTAGGAGTTGCGGCCTAACCCACTGTTCTTTCCTGCGACCAACAATATCTGGCCATACTTTTTTCCTGCTATTTAAAAAATATATACTTTTATTAATTTCAGAGAGGAAGGGAGAGGGAGAGATAGAAACATCAATGATGAGAGACAATCATTGATCAGCTGCCTCAAGCACCTCCTTACTGGGGATCAAACCTGCAACCCGGGCATGTACCCTTGACCGGAATCGAACCTAGGACCCTTCAGTCTGCAGGCCAATGCTCTATTCTCTGAGCCAAACTGGCTAGGGCCTTTTTTTCCTGCTTTGTTTGTCTCCTCCTCAGAGGACATACCAGAACTTTCATGATTGTGGTGCAAGAAACATAGTTGTCAAGGCTTTCTTTTAGAACTTAGAATCCTTTTGAAAACAACTCAATTTCCAATGGTAAATCATCCGTTAAAGAAGCTGTGAAGGAGACGTGACAACGGCGATGCACTAATAGCTTCCCGTGCGATATTGAAATGGAAATTTCTTCCTGGTACTCCAGGCAGAACCGCGTGAGGGGCATCCCTTCGCACTGCAGCGAGAGATCACCGAAAGATCTCAGATGCCTCTAAATATTTGTCTTTTGCTAAACAAGCAGCCTCTCCAAAGTAGACAAAAGGGGAATGTAAATGATCTTGGGTTAATCTTCTTATAAAGTGGGATTTGGGGCAGTCACGGCAGCCCACTCTCCCCATGCAAATTCCTCCTGGAGTGAGTCACCAGCTGCATTGTTGTCTTTTCCGGTTGTGATTTTGTGCAGCTATGCCACGGGAGGCTTCCTCTGGGTCTAGGAGGGAGCCTTTGCTTTCTTCCCTTAAAAAGTGATGGCTTATTTAGACGGTGACATACGCCAGGATGACAACCCTGGAGAAATCAGAGCAGAGGGCCCCCTGTGGGGCGGGAGGGAGCCTATCAGTTCAGTAGCAAAGTCTTCTTAGTCAATCTTATTTCTGTCCCCGGTGACTGTGAGGCAGAGCATCTTTGCATCTGAGTCTCGGTTTGATGCTCAGAACCAAAAACTCCCTTCAAAGGTCTCACGTACTTTGAGATGTTACTTTCATAGCACTTTGAACAGTAGGTATGACTTTCCTGTCACACCAGGGAACCTGGAGGAAACATCCAGGGTCCAGCCTGTGGGATATTTCCCAAAACATAACGGCAACTTCCTTCTGAGCCCTAATGCCTCTTGCTGTAAGTCTAAGCCCTTTGAATCCTGACAACAATATTGTAAGGAAGGTGCAAGCACCCCCAATTGGTAGGTGAGGAAATTTAGGCTCAATGTGTCCAAAGAACTTGGGAGCTGTTAAGGGAGCCACTAAAGTGGCAGATGCAGAATCATAATGAGCGAGATTAAGCAAATATTTATTTATGTAGCCACCTCCCAAACCTACTGAAGAGTGTTTGCCCCGGGGGCTGGAAATGCATTCGTTGGCAAGTGTGTGTTTTGAGATTATGTCCGAGATCTTTCTATGAGGTGGGAGTAGGCTGCTGAGGGCTCCTTGCCCAGCCAACAGCTATGTATGGAATAATCTCTCGGGTGGTTGTTTTCTGTAAATCAGAAAGCTGTCGCTGTAGCCGAGGTCATCACCTTGGCAGTTGCTGTGAACAGTGGGCCCTTGCTCAGCAGAACAAGTTTCACTCTATTACTATTAACGCAGGAGTCGCCGTGCACCAAAGCAGCCGAGTAGAAATTGCAATTAAATTTGCTATCAATCACACCGCTCAAGTAAGCTTGATGTTTCATCAAACTTTTTTTTTTTTTTTTTACATATTCTTGTTTTATGTAGTATGTTCCCTTATTGAAGGTGTGGGGTAAGGGCTCCAGAGTATCAAACTTTTTAGCACCATGTGGTTGAGCAGCATTTTCTGAATCTGGTCTCTTTCTTTCTCCTGCTCTTTTTTCCTTACTCTTCTTCTTTTTTAAAAATAGTTTTTTACTGATTTCAGAGAGGAAGGGAGAAAGAGAGAGAGAGAGATAGAAACATCAATGGTGAGAAAGAATCATTGATTGGCTGCCTCCAGCATGCCCCCCACTGAGGATTGAGCCTGCAACCCTGGGCATGTGCCCTGACTGGGAATCCAACCATGACCTCCTGGTTCATAGGTCGATGCTCTACCACTGAGCCACACCAGCTGGGCTTCTTACTCTTCTTGAGGAAGTGCCTAGGTCAAGGTTTTACTGGTCTCTCTCTGACTTTTCCCTCACATTTTTTATTTCCCATTTTGCCATATCAGCAAATTGAGAAGTAAGATACAGGGCTCTCTGGTAATGCATCATCTTTTATTCTACAGTGTGGAGGAACTTTTCTATGGCTATGTTACCTGAAATGCTGTTCATCTAATAAATTAGCAAGATTCAAGATGACTGAGGGGTCTGGGCTAGCGCCAGGTTGGAAGGTTAATCTTAAACTTGTTATCACTTTCTCTTCATGTTGTTTTATATCCTCTATCCTCTTAGATTCCATGAATGGGGGCCTGCAGATTTAACTAACAGGAGAGTGATTAATAGGAGAAAACATGATTTTATGAATATTTTATGTGGAAGGGAATTTATAGAAAAGGGAAACTCAATGAACTGGTTAGACTTGGGTGGGGGCTTATATACCACTAGAGGCCCAATGCACAAAAATTTGTGCACTCAGGGGGTGGAGGGTTCCCTCAGCCCGGCCTGTGCCTTCTCGCAGTCTGGGACCCCTCGGGGGATGACCACCTGCTGGCTTAGACCCACTCCCCGCGCGATTGGGCCTAAGCTGGCAATCTGACATCCCTCTGGCAGCCCGGGAGCCCTTGGGGGATGTCCACTTGCCAGCGGGGAGGAGGCCTAAGCTGCAGTCTGACATCCTTAGTGCTGCTGAGGAGGCGGGAGAGGCTCCCACCACCACCACTGTACTGGCAGCCATCAGCCTGGCTTGTGGCTGAGCAGAGCTCCCCCTGTGGGAGCACAATGACCACCAGGGGGCAACTCCTGCATTGAGCATCTGCTCCCTGGTGGTCAGTGTGTGTCATAGTGACCAGTCATTCCCAGTCATTCTGCTGTTAGGGTCAGTTTGCATATTACCCTTTTATTATATAGGATAGAGGCCTGGTGCATGGGTGGGGGCCGGCTGGTTTGCCCTGAAGGGTGTCCCAGATCAGGGTGGGGGTCTCGCTACGGTGCCTGGCCAGCCTGGGTGAAGGGCTGATGGCTTTTTGCAGGCTGGTCAAGTCCCCCTCCCCAGTGGGGACCCTTATCCCATGGAGGTTTGACCAGCCTGGGTGAGGGACTGATGGCTGTTTTCAGGCTGGCCACACCTCCTGTAGGGTGGAAGGTCCCCACTGGTATGCCTGGCCAGGCTGGGAAAGGGGCTGAGGGCCGTGAATGGAGCTCAGACCCTCTGTGGCCAGGAAGCTTGACTTCCTCCATCACTGGGGCAACCAAGCCTCCTGCTTGCTCCAGCTCCGTGGCTGCTGGCCGCAATCTTGGTTGGGTTAATTTGCATATAGTTGCTCTGGTTGGCTGGTGGGCATGGCTTAAGGCATAGCAAAAGTATGGTCAATTTGCATGTTTATCTTTTATTAGTTTAGATTCTAACAAAAGGATGGGGTTTGGGCTTCAAGGGATGACAAATTGTGGGAAAGTGACTAGGAAATATATGTGGAAACTAACTTGAGATGAGGGTTATTTTAATTAGGGTTGTTTATGGTGCCCACTCTCAGTCTCGGGTGATAAGAGTTGCTCTTCTTCTGGTACTGGGGCCGATAGGACATGCTCACAAAAGGAAATGTATGCCCTGCTTTCAGGCAAGCAAGGGGAGGAAGGAGAGCTCTCCGTATCTGTTGATTCTCAATTTCTTCAGCTCAAAATAATCTCTACGACAAAGTGGCATATTTTTGGAGTGACTTATTCTGATCCGCTTGCAACCATCTTTTCATTCTGCCATCGGGGAGAAGAATGGTCTATGTGAATCCTTTTCTCCCATCTCAGAGATTCAGGGCTGTCTCCTCCAACTCGCATCCTGAAACCCCCTCCTTGGACCAGTGATGGTTACTCGGTCATTGGAAACAGGAGGCTCTAACAGCGATCGTCATTGCCAAGCATGAGGCATCATTTTTCACGAATCTCCCGTCGCTTTTTGTAAGTTGAAAGAATGTATTGCATAGAGTGTAAACGGTGATGACACATGTTGTGGCGTTTCTAAGGGAATTGAAACAGAGATGGAGGCAGGGTTGTTGTTCTTATCCTCTGCCCTCCTAGGCTCCGTGAATGGGGGCCTGCAAATCTAACTAACAGGAGAGTGATTAACGGAAGAAAAAGCATATGATTTTATGAATATTTCATGCTGGAGTTCACAGAATGCAGTAGGACTTGGGGAGAGTTGGAGAGACTCTCATTGCTCACAGGGCACATCTGCCCCCGTGGGAACTTCTGCAGCCAAGCAGAGGGAGTGCTGGGGCGAGAAGATCACTGGCCTCTCTGGTCCCAGGGCTCTGCCTTCACAACAGCCATCAGGGGTATCGTCTTAACCTCTGTGCAGAGAGAATTTCTGTGGGCCCCACCGTTCCCGCAGCGGGGGCTGGCCTTGGCAAAGCTTCTGCAGACATCCGTGGTAACTGGGGGTTGAGCTCTTCCTCTGACAAAGGAAGGTGTGTCGGAGTGAAGAACTGTGATATCCTCTCAGCCTCAGGTCTCCTGGCTGTATTTTCATCAACTCTCTCTCCCCTCCCTTCCGCATCCCTATTTTAATAAATCAACTTCTAGCCAAAAAGAGGAACTTCAAATATATGCATTCTGCAATATATCCCACCGTATTCAGCATTCCGCTATGATCAGAGCTAAAATGTCAACCATTCCTGCCGGCCTTGGCTAGATCTGAATATTGAAAGTAGGCTTCTCTTTAAGCCTTTTCATGTTCTGCTATTCATGCTCCCACCTGCCCCAGAGGTTTAGAGAAAATAATCTCTCAGCTTGTTTTCTTTCCCTGTGAAATCCTTCCCAGCATCTGCCACCTTCCCCTGACATTTCCTGCACCCAGAGCTGCTATTCTAAACCGATGGTCACAGAGTCCTTCCTGATAACATGGAGACAACACGCTCTGCATGGCTGATACATTACAAGCAGGCGTCCCGTGTTCGCTGGATGGGTTGTTACAGCGAATGTGTGTGAGTCACAGGCATTATTTTTGGCCAAAAGAATGGTGTGAACTTTTCTCCTCTATTTTGAGTGCTTTGAAATGTACCACTTCTCTTGTCTTTCTTTCTTCTTGTTCTTTAAGGTGTTAGGCACTGTATCAGAATAGTGGTTGTCTAGTTTTCAGAGTTATTGTTCTGGAGTGGAGGTGGAAGGCCTGATGAATAGGAAAGAATTGTGTGCTGACAAGTACTCCAGCCTATGAAACGTAGAAGAAAATTACAAGTTACCTTCCCTAACACAGGACACCTCCCCACCCCAGCCTACCCCAGGGGTCAGTTTTAAAGCTGGTGTAGATTTACTGTGAACTCACTTGATTGACTATTGTTTTGCAGCCACTGTAGACACTACTGATTTTATTTTGGTAGATTTCTTTTGAGCCAGGCTGCAGAGTAAATCATGTTTGACAGTCACATCACTGGGTCTCTGAATCGCTGTTCCCTGAAGCAGCCCTGTTCTCTGCTTTATGTATCATTGGAGGTATATACCGGGTGAACAGGGCTCAGCGCTGTTCAAAGTGATGCCCAAGGACCAGTGCCCAGCTCAGGCTGCTGTTGCTGGACAAGCTCAGTGCTGAAATGAAGAGGAAGTGTTCAGAAACTTTGACAGCAATCTGACAGCAGGTTTTTTTAAAAATATATTTTTATTTATTTCAGAGAGGAGGGCAGAGGAAAAGAGGAATAGAAACATGAATGATGAGAGAGAATCATTGATTGGCTGCCCCCTGCCCACCCTATGCTGGGGATCAAGCCCACAACCCCAGCTTGTGCCCTGACTGGGAATCGAACCATGACCTCCTGGTTCATAGGTCAATGCTCAACCACTGAGCCACGCTGGCCGGGCAGACAGCAGGATTTTTGAATCTAACAAACACTTGAAGTCTTGATATCTTTAATTCATTTTCCTAGTAGTTAATTTCTATTATATTTTGTAACAATGCTGGTTTGTGATGGAGTAGAGGTAGAAAACATACTGCGGTGATGCTGGTGGATGCGAACATCCACCCCACCTGAGAGGCTCAAGCCATTATCAATTCAAACAGGGAAGGTTAGGGCATTGCAGTTTGGGGGCAATTGTTTGTGTTTTATGAAGTTTTCACTATTCCTGTTATAAGCATGTCTCTCTGAGCATCTCTTCTGCCGCTGAAGAAAAGGCAGGTGCTGTGAAGGTGGATTTTGCTGTGTGTCCTGCAGATGGGGTGCTGAGATGCCTGACCATGTGCCGGGGGCAGTGGGCCCTGGGAGGCTGCCTTCAGCCCTGGGCTCCTCCCCCTCCTCTAGGCCGGTTACTGGGCCTGGGGCATGTCCCCCTCAGGTGGGAAGGGATTATGCTTGCTGAGCAAATGTCTGGGAAATGTTTTGGAGTTGCATGGAGGAAAAGCAGAGGCTGCCCACCTGTGACAGTTTGTGCTGAGAAAGAAGACCTACAGGAGGAAGGGGTGGAACCAGGAAAAGAACTGGAAAAAAAATCAACAACTGAATACTCTGTCCACTTCATGTAGTCTCTGGGGTGAACTGCTCTCCAAAGTGGAAGTTTTTGATGTGATGGGGAGAGGGAGAGAGGGAAGCCAGTAGCTGGAAATTCCCCCGGGATTACCACAAGGATCTTGCTCACTCCCCACCCTTTTCCAAGTCTTGGTTGAAAGGTGGCCTTCCCAGTGAGGCCTCTGTGGCTCTTTCTCCTGCACACTCAGTTCCCTTTGCCTGCTCAGTTTTTCTCCATAGCGGTAACCATCCAACTACTGGTCATTATTTATTATAATATAATATAATATAA
>NW_006296221.1:1981175-2007455 GCF_000327345.1 Myotis davidii
ATATATCTATATATCTATATATCTATATATATCTATATATATCTATATATATCTATATCTATCTATCTATCTATATATATATATATATATATAAGCCTAAGCTACCAAACTACTGAACAACCAAACAACCGGTCAACTGGTCACTATAATGTGCACAGGCCACCAGGGAGCAGATGCTTAATGCAGGAGCTTCCTTCTGGTAGTCAGTGCACTCCCCAGCCAACCTCTGGTGGCTGACCAACCTTCTGCAGTACCTCCCCTGCTGACCAGCCCCAATCGGCCTGATCGGGACTGGGCAAGATGTCCCCTATCGGCCCTGATCACCAGCCAGGCCAAGGGACCCCACCTGTGCACAGGGCCTCTATTATATTATAATTTGTTAAAATGCATGCTTACAAGTGTAAGGGGTTATGTGTATTGCTCACTGCTGAAGGTGCTCAATAAATATTTATTATATAAATAGATAGATGAGTAAGGAACAGTGAAGAACCAGGATCACAAAGGAGCCAACTGTGCCCAAGGAGGCATTTGGCCAGATCTTCCCAGTGGTTCCCGGTGTGGTTGAGTTGGGGCAAGTGGAAGGACATAATCAAGGAAGGCAACCAGCCATGAACCAGCACCTATCTATGCCAAGCATTGTGGTAGGTGTCCTGTCTTCATTGCTCAATTTTAATATCAAGGCCCCACATGAAGTATATATGGTGACTCCGTTTTACAGATGGGGACACTCAAGTGGTTAAGAAACTCACCCAGGGTCACCCAGCTCAGTAAGTGGCAGGACTGGGATCCAACTTAGTCTTTCTGATTCCATTGATATTTCTAAAAATAGCTTGTTGATTACAATGTCCCTTGATTCTCTGTGTTCTTCCCTATAAAGTGGGAGTTAACATTTCTCATCCTTCAACAAATTTCTATCTGCTGAGAACAGAATCTGGGAGGATTGGAATGCAGCGATTACAAGATAAGAGCTTTGCAAATACGCAGTAAAAACCTGAGATCACATTATTGAGTAACATCCACAAATAAGTGAGTAGAAGCCAGGGATTGGTTAAACCCAGCCCGTGGGGATGAGTGGGCTTTTTCATGCAAGGGCCCATGCAGTGTTGGTCATTGTTGTCATCATTCCAGCTCCCTCCCAGGCTGAGATCACAACCTCCAGGCTCAGCATATTGTCTCTTATTAAGAAAAATATTTATGAAATATCTACTAGGTTCTGAGGTAGATCAGTAGATAAAACGAAGTTCCTTGCCCTTCAGGTAACTTCCATTTTAGTAGGGAGAAGGAGACAGGAAATAAGTAGTAAGTAATAAACCAGAAAGTAAGCTCAAGTGCTGCCTGGCCGGTGTGGCCCAGTGACTGAGAGTTGACCCATGAACCAAGAGGTCACTGCTTCGATTTCCGATCAGGCACATGCCCGGGTTGTGAGCTCAATCCTCAGTAGAGGGTGTGCAGGAAGCAACCGATCAATGTTTCTCATTCATGTTTCTCTCTCCTCTCTCTCTCTCTCTCTCTCTCTCTCTCTCTCTCTCTCTCTCTCATCAATAAAAACATGTTTAAAAAAAAGATGACAAGTGCTCTGGAAGAAAAGCAAAAGTAGTGTAAGGGAATGGGCTTGGGAGTTCAGGGTGGAGGTGGGCAGGTTGCAGTATTAGATGAATTGGCTTAGGTTTACATGGGCCCCCTTGATCCCATGAACTTTAAACATGGGCCTGGAAAAAGTGAGGGTGTGAGCCAAGAGGTATTCTGGAGAGAGAGCATTCCAGTGAGAGAGAACAGTGAGAGAGTGCTGAGCTGGGCTCATGCCTGGTATGTATGGGGAACAGCAGGAGCTTGGAGGGGAGCTGACATGGGTGGGGGATACCTTGAGTGTAGAGACAAAAGATGGGATATGGGAGATGAGATAAAGTAAGGAGTCAAGGATGAGCCCAGGTTTAATTTTACATTCTCTCACCTTTATTCTCTTTTGAGTACCTAGCATACCTGAGTATTCTCCAATTTGGTAGCATTGAAGTCTTGGGAGATTTGGCCACTACAGTTACACAAGGGTCCTAATGGCTCTGGACCTGAGTTTTCTTCAGCTATAACATGAAGGGACTGTACGAGGTAATCTTTAAAATGCCTGTGTGATGATTTCCGATCGATTCCTTTCCAGGACTCATACTCTGGTTGCTTGCTTCCTTCAGCGAGGAAGAGAGAGAGAATAACATAAATGATGAGAGAGAATCATTGCTCAGCTTCCTCCTGCATACCCCACACTAAGGATTGAGCCTGCAATCTGGGCATGTGCCCTGACCAGAATCTAACCGTGACCTCCTGGTTCATAGGTCGATGCTCTCAACCACTGAGCCACACCGGCTGGGCCATCATGAGTTTTTAAAACATTAGGTGGAACACAGGCTTCGGATAGCTGAGGAAGCAGAGAACGGAATCTCTGCCTCTCCATAGCTTGCAGTCTTCTTGCTAATGTTAGATAAGAATGCAATAAGCAAGGTGAGAATTGGAACAAACGACAGCTAGCAAAATGCAAAATAGTACCACAGAACAGGAAGCCACATGAGGCTCAGTGGAATGATAAGTTACAGGCTTAAGTGGATGAAAGCATGCCTATAGCTGGGAGAGCAAACAATTCCAAATTTGGGGAACCTGGAGAAGAGTGGGAACTTGGTAAAAAGTGCCCACATGTTACAGGTAAAGGGCAGTCATGGTGTGAGATGAAGAGGGGTTGAACAACCTCCCACACGGGCTGAGGGATCTGGGTCTGAGCAGGGTGCAAATCTTAAGGAAGGGATGACATCATGAAGATGAGACTGGCAGGTGATTGTCCTTGTTTGGGAATAAGGTGGGAAAACCAACCCAGGAGACGTGAATTATCTCTGGACCCTGACTTTTGAAACTGTGGCACATGATGTAATCAAAATTCTGAGCATTGAGGTAGCAAAGAAAAGTTCATGAAACAAGATCTATTTGAAAGGGGGGTGGGGAGGAACAATCTAAACAAGGAAATGGAACTTCTCCTATATTGTTGACCCAGATTTTAGAATTGAACTCGATGTCCACTTGCAAGGTGTTTAGTGAAGAGCTCTTACATTTTTTTTACAACTTTTTTATTACTTACCTGTGAGCTATTCTGGAAACAAAGAACATCCCCAAATGGAGGTTCACGGCCAACTTCATTTCCTCCAGGCAGTGTGGGGGCCTGATGCGCACACTTGCTGCATTCATACACGCCTTTCCTCTGATGGGCTTTCTGTGGCTCAGCCGGGCTTGCACACCAGCCTCCTCGAGCCTAATAAAGCCTCACGTCTGTCCGCTCCTCCGTTTCTGATTGTATCTCCTAATGTGTTGATATTTCCAGGCTAACCTTGTACAACTATTGAGAGACTCTCAGGACCGAAATAAACACCTGGGAGAAGAAATCAAAGAACTGCAGCAAAGGCTTGGAGAAGTCCAGGGTGACAATAAGGTACCGTGAATATTTAAAGGGAAAGGCTCTGCTGAGTAATTGTGTACCAGAGGTTTACGGACAGCACATCAGGAACGTGTAATGCATTTGCTGAAAAATTTTATCATAGATTTTTACATTTGCAGTGAAAATTCACAGTGGAGTATTTCTTACCTTTATGGCATTCCCTCTGTGTGTGCCTGTGGACGCGTATGTGTGTGTTTCGGGGTTGCTCTAAAATATTGTCCCAACTCATTGTAGAAGTTTCATTATGTTCAGCCTGGTGATGAATAACATTGTGGTTGAGGGCAAAATAAAACCCAAATGCTATACTTTCCCCCTTCTATACAAATAATGGATTTGTGGCTCAGATGATTTGGAATTATTCACATTCGGGTTTGAATTTTAAGTAGTCATCCTACTAATTATGTGCACATAACCAATTTATTTTATTGCTAAATTTGGCAATTTGTATGGAACATTGCTCAAAATCCACCGCTTGGTATTAATCAAACTCCCCTGTTGGCAACGTTAATTATAAAATATGAACTCATAAACTCCCAACTAAATGTGTGCACTCTCTCCCAGCCAAAGCTAGGAACAAAAGTACAATTGAGAAAAGGAAGAAGTGCTGAAGTTTAATTCCGTCCCCATGAACAATTCCCCATTTTGCCGAGATAGATTTATTTTTAACTCCCTGCTGGAGGCAGCTCTCTCAACAGAGATGACCATTAGAATTTCACTCACAAAAACGACACGGTGGGGAGGGGGTGCTTTCATGGGAAATGGGTTTTAAACACGACCGACTTCCTTGACAGATTGTGGTGATGGGCATAGCTCCTGGGAGTTGTTGGTTATGACAAGGCACCATTTTGAATGTTGTTCACTTTTTTTTTTAATGCATGCAAGTGTCTGCTGCCCCAAGAACTCTTTCCACAACAAAAGATCAGACAGGATTTTAGGGTGCTGCTGTTTTGAGGCTCCACCAGTGGGAAGTCGTCTTTACATAGCTTCTTCTCCACTTCATCTGCCTCTAACACTTTTCATACCTCTTAGATTTAGCATGTATTTAAAAATTAGGCTCTCCTAATTCTGGCCTTGAAGTAGGGGGTTGGAAAGAACGCCAAAGAAAGGTTCTAATGAGCCAGGAACAAGCTAATCAAGGCCTCTTTATGCATCACGAAAAGGATCTGAGCTCTGTAACCTAGGTGTTCGGCCAGTAATTAAAGGCCAGCTCTTCTCTGTCACTATCTCAAGTGGTAACAGCAGGATAAGGTTGTCTAGAGAATAAAACGAGGTGTGTGCAGTGGTTTCCTGTAAGCCCACAAAATAGGACAGGAATTTTGGAGATACTATAAACCCACGAAAGACTGAAACATTTTATAATGTGATGTTTAGATTCATGGTTCTTCTTGACTGACTTTTTTTTCTTCTTGAGCTACCCCACCTCCAACTTTCCTAAGTGTGCATCATCTTTTGGTCACTTTTATACCTTTTAGGCAGGAGATATGTTAGGAATTGATGTTAACAACTGATATTTGAAGGAAAGAAAGGGAGGGTGTGTGTGCATGAGTGTGTGCGTGTATGAGAGAGAGAGTGTATGTGTATGTGTATATGTGAATGTATGTGTGTATGTGTGTATACATGTGCAAGTGTGTATGCATATGTGCATGAGTGTGTGTGTGTGTGTGAGAGAGAGAGTGTATGTGTATGTGTATATGTGAATGTATGTGTGTATGTGTGTATACACGTGCAAGTGTGTATGCGTATGTGCATGAGTGTGTGTCATTGTATGTGAGAGGTGTGTGTGTGTGGGGGGGGTGTCTAGGGCTTCTCTTGCTGTGACACAGGCTGAACTTCATGGTTTGCTTATGCTCTGGG
This sequence comes from Myotis davidii, assembly GCF_000327345.1. Lineage (NCBI taxonomy): Eukaryota > Metazoa > Chordata > Mammalia > Chiroptera > Vespertilionidae > Myotis > Myotis davidii. The sequence continues at coordinate 1,986,499 of NW_006296221.1, forward strand.
TCTTTATTCCAGGAGCTGGACACATTTATCAAACGTTGTTTCCCCAGCCAAGGTTTAGAATTTAGGGACTCAAATTCATGGCCTGTGAGCTAATTCGCCTGCCAAAATGTGCAGGGAGGATGTTATAATGTTCAACAGACCCTGCATCTTAGTGTCCAGCCTCCCTCCTCAAAAAGGACCAATTGTGGGGAGCCCCAGGGATTTCATTTATTCTCATTGGCATCTAAAGTCCCAGAGCTGGTTTCTTGTCAGGCCCCTGTGAGTCATGGCCATCCTCCCCTTCCTCCCACCCCCAGTCATCAACTTTAAGGCCAGATCACTCATTTGATAAGGACACCAGGCATCTGGAGGAACTCAGCAGCCCCTGTTCAAAGGTGGCTGTGACCGTGTGATGGAGAATCTGTTAATCCTTCATTATTGTCATTTTATTCATCGTGTCTCTCTCTGCTCCAACCTTCTCATGGCTCTCTGGATCCAGTCCCACCTTCTTGCCATCGTGTGCTAGACCTTCCATTATTTAGCTCTTTGCTGATTTTTCCAGCCACATCGCTAACCGCTAATCTCCTCATCCTTCCACCCTTCAGCACTAATCAGCACCTTTCCTAAGCTAATTGCCTTGTGCCTCAGGTCTTTGCACCTGTTGTTTGCTTGTCTGGTACACTCTTCCCCTTTGCTTCCCTTGCAAACTCCTGCTCTTCTTTCAGGTCATAGGTCAAATGCAGCCTTCTCTACCTCTTAGGAGCAGGCCCACAATGCTCTGCTCTCTCCCCTCTGCTTGCACTTGTGTGGTCCCCCGACTCCCACGAGTAACTAAGCTCTTTGCAGGCCAGATTCCTGACTGGTATACTACCCTATCCCTAGGAATTAACATTCTTAGTTCCTAATCAGTAGACATTATTTGATAAATCCTTATGAAGGAATGGAATGGAATAAATGAATGAGTGAATAAATGAAATGAACAAATAAAGGGGGGAAAAGAAGAGCAAAAACATTCAAAAAAGTAAAAAGAATACAAGAAAATAAGTGGACTCACTGTCATTCTGGTTGTCAATAGTAACTCTCTTCATGGGGCGAGGAACAGTTTAGAAATTTGGAGAAAGGAGCTAGAAAAGCAAATCATTTGTTTCATCAGAGGAAAACAACAAAACAAGACAAACCCAAGGCGTGATACCTGGGGAAGGCCCGTGGAGAGCAGAGGGTTTGATGCTGAGCTGTGGTGGACGTGGTGGACGCAGGTAAGGTCCTGCTCATTGGCCAGCTCAAGAGCCGAAGCCTGTTAGAGTCTAGAATACTTAATGACTGCTGCTGTTAGTCCCAACTCCCCACTTTCTAAACAGAGGGCTGAGGGAATCCTTTTATGAGTGGCCATTAAAGTGGAAGATTTTTATCTCCCAGTTGCCATTTTAACTGATGACCCTCATCCATATTTGGGAAGCCCGGCTTCTGGGTGTTAAGTACATTTAAGAAACAAGGTGATAGGAAATGACTTGCCTTGGGTATTTTAAGGTAGACTAATTTTCCCATTTGTTCAGCTAGAGTCTGTAACCCCATGTGCCATAAAGCATTTTCAAACAGCCTCTTGAAAGATTTGTTGCAACCCTGGCTTACAAACAGCTTAGCACTCCTGTGGGCTTGGGGGCAGGGTTCTGGGACAATAGGGGTCCTGTGACCAAACACCCCCTGCCGTCCCTCTGCATAGTGCCCAAGAATTTCCCGGGGCTCCCAGGTGGACATACACCCCCAATCCAAACCAGATGAAAGGTGCAAGATGGGAAATCTACTAGATACCCTCCCCTGCCTTGATAATTCTAGTTCTGAAAGGTTAACGATGAAAGAGGAGGCCTGTGGGGCTAGGAAGACACCCCCTCATGCCCCCTCCCCTCCCCACCAAATCACCCTGGGAAACTTGGTGTGTCAGTCTATAAGGAATAAGGACCAATTCATGATGTGGAAAGACCCAGCGGCCCATGCGGGGCCTCAGGTCTGAAAGCAACCCACTGAGGAATGGTTGCTCCCCTTCCTGCCCTAGGGTCTGCCGGCTTCCTGGTCTGGGCATTAGGAAAAGTGCAGGATCAGGGGAAGGGGACCTGGAGGAAAAAGGAAGATTCTGAGAATGTAAGGATTAGTAAGAGTCCATCAACAAAGCTAGCAGAACACATCTGAATCGCCAGTATCCAAAGGTGAGGGGGTGGGCCAGCTGGGTCTCTGAAAGAGGAAGCCTGGCTGGTTTCTCTTTGCTAATTTCCACAGTGTAACTACTGATGCCATGACAATGTCAGGCTCCCCAAGTGACATCACCTACCTTGGAGTTGGAAAGATTGGCCACTCCAGAAAGAGCCAGCTCCAGCCTGCCCCTGGTTCTGCCAAGTGGCATAGTGTAGGACAGCAGGTCTTTGAATAGTGTTTTGTTCAAGTTCATTTTATTATAAAATTAATGAGAAAAAAATTGATTCCTGGCTAGGGCCACTGTCCACATGGAGTTTGCATGTTCTCACCATGCCTACATGGGTTTTCTCTGGGCACTCAGTTTCCTCCCACGTCCCAAAGATATACACATGAGAGTCTATACTGTCCCAGTGGATATGGGGGTGATGTACCCTGAGATGGAAGGGCGTCCTGTCCAGGTGAGTCCTGTCTTGCACTCTGAGCAGCCAGGATAGGCTCCGGCAACCTTAACCCTGAACTGGAGTCAGTGGGCTGGAAAAGAGCTATCTTCACTTGTTTCTATTAATCTTTCTTAAATGTATGTGTAATTTATGTTTATTTCAATACTTTGGGTCTTTATTTAGAAATTTGGTGATGTTTCTGTGACCAGAAATAGGCTGTAGGAACTTGACTCTTATTTATCTTATCCATTAATCTATTATAAAAATTAGTTTCGCTATCCGTCGTTTCGCTTAAAGTCAGTGTCCAGGAACCTATTGATGACCTTGAGGACTCACTCTATAGTGCAATAGGTCCATCTTTGGAAATGTTTAGGGACAGGTTTATGTTCTAGCTCTGTCAGTTATAGTCTCTGTGGCCTTGTGCAAGTTAGTGTTCTCTCAAGGCCTCAGTTTCCTCATCTGTAAAAAGGGAATACTAATACCTCTGATGGAATTGTTGTCAGGTTTCATCATTCACTCATGAACACATAATTGGGGCCTTGTTATGTGTTGATTCATGCTCTAAGGTTTAAGGAAACATAAGGAATAACAAAGACAAGGTACTTTTTCTCACAGAGCTTATGTTCTAGTTGGGAAGACAGTAAGAAAATAAAATAGACAAGTGAGGTCATTAGACAGTGGTTAGTGCTGGGGAAAAAGAGAAAGCCAGAAAATGAGGTTTAATGATTGTGTGTGTGTGTGTGTGTGTGTGCATGCAATATTAAGTGTTTGTAAAGTGTGTAGCATAGTGCCTGGCACCCAATAAGCACTCCACAAGGGTAAACATTGCTGGTGTGTTTAGCACGACACAGACCCAGATCAGCTTAGAATCCTCTTGATTTCCACCAGAAATCTTTCCAGGTCTTCCTTCCTGTGGATCAACTGTTTCCAGGGGACTGGGTGTGCGCCTTCCCACGGAGACAGAGACGGGGACAAGAAGCCTGGCAATGACCCCCCAGAACTCAACCCTCCTCATCACCACTCCCAATTTTGCCAGCACCAGCTTTATGGCTTTGGGGCAGAGTTCTGGAAGCTTCCTTGCATTTTGTATTCCCCTAGTGCAGCGGTTCTCAACCTGTGGGTCGTGACCCCTTTGGCGGTTGAACGACCCTTTCACAGGGGTCGCCTAAGACCATCCTGCATATCAGATATTTACATTATGATTCATAACAGTAGCAACATTACAGTTATGAAGTAGCAACGAAAATAATTTTATGGTTGGGTCACAACATGAGGAACTGTATTTAAAGGACCAGAAGGTTGAGAACCACTGCCCTAGTGGAATAAGCACCTAATAGATACGCCAGGAGCCGCAACTTATGTTCCCGTGGAGACAGCCAGCAGCTGGTCTTCTTGTCCATTGGCTTTTGTTTTTCTTCATTTTGCAGAGTCTGGCACCTTAGTGCAGAAGAACCATAGGGCGGTGTGAGGTTTTCCAAAGCAAGAAGGTTCAGGGGGCAGCGCTCCTGACGGGCGCATGTATTTGCACTTCCTGAGCCCCGCTGCCAGCTTAAATGGAGCTGTTTGTGACATTCCACAAACCCCAGGTTTCGCCCTTAATAATGAGCTTTATGTTGACCCAGCTGACGTCTTTCAGTGCCTCTGTTTTATCTGGTGTTGGCACCATAAAACAATGGAGCCCTTCTGTGACTGTACCTCTACTGACGTGGGACTTTGGATAGATCCAGCGAGCAAACCAATTAAGTGAAAGCCACGAGCCAGTAAAGACAGACCAGTGAGCATGCAGGTGACTAATTAAAGTAGACTTCACTAAAAAAAAGAGAGAGAAAAAAAAAGAAAAGAAAAGAAAAAGAGCTCGGCTGTGGATGTTTGTCATGGTCCAAGAGGAGGGACCAGGGAGCTCTTTGTAAACAGTTTCTCTTGATGCTTAAAGCTCAGAGATGTCCCGTCCTGCGGAAACCCCAATGAAGAGGGTGCTCTATTGGAAAGCTCTCACCTCAGGGCATTACAGAAATTACAGAGAACTGAAATGAGGGATAAGAGCCCTTCCCTTGCTCCAGCCACATCTTATCTCACTCGAACTGGGATCTTGACTGTGAACTATAGGTAGTTGCATTTGGTCTCAGAGACCATCTTTGAGCCTGCCCTGGCTTATGTGAGCTTGTAGCCTGGATGGCCCATGAGACCAATACAGCACAGTTTTGGACTTTAATCCCATAGACCAGTGGTCAGCAAACTGCAGCTTGTGAGCCACATGCAGCTCTTTGGCCCCTTGAGTGTGGCTCTTCCACAAAATACCACATGTGGGCGCGCACGTACAGTGCGATTGAAACTTCATGGCCCATGCGCAGAAGTCGGCATTTTGTGGAAGAGCCACACTCAAGGGGCCAAAGAGCCGCATGTGGCTCATAAGCCGTAGTTTGCCGACCACTGCCATAGACCATATGTTGTAGTTACACTTCTTAGTAGAAAACTGGTTCTGAAAGAGATCTCTGCCCAAAACTGATCTTATAGTAACCATGCCCAAAGTCTACTAAAGTAAAGAGAAATTGAAGCAGCTTTCACACTATTTGGTGGGATACTAAAGACTGTGGCTCTGGGAGCAGTGTGTACTGAATTGTCTGAAGGTCGTTCAGGGCCTTCCTAGCTGTGTGATCTTGTGTCAGTTGCTTGACTTCTCTGTGCCTTAGTTGTTTTCATTGGTACAGTGGAGATAATAGTAGTACTTGCCTTATGGCAGGTGGTTCAGTTCATTTCAACACATGTTTATTGGGAACTTGACTACATGCTTTGGGGATAGGACAGTAGTGAGTCCCTGCTTTCATGGGGCTTCCATTCTACTGGGGACCGATGGACAGTAAGCAAATAAATATTGATATCATATGTTGGGACTGACCAGCAGATCCTGAGTGATGGATGAATGATTACCCTGACACACATTTCTGTGGAAGAGAGGGCTAAGGGACCGCCTGGTTAAAGGAACCAGACAGATCCATTCGCCTGCCTCCTTAGGCTTTTATTGTAGTAACAGCTTGAACTAAAATTAATTATTAGATACTAATAGCAGGGTAAGCATCCTTGAGAAGACACGTGCATCTGTAATGTCTTTAAGCAAGGATGTTTTGAAGTCTAAATATAAAGATTCCAGTAAAACACCCGGGGGCTCAGACTTGTTTGGAAAAATCAAGGCATGGCCTCCCGCCTTCGGCAAGGTCCCCCTAGAGGCCCCCAACCTTTCGGAGATTCCCCCTTACAGACTTTCCAACCAAGTCCTGTGCTTCCCCACAATCATATTTCCCAGATTCTGAGATGCACAGTTTTCACATGTGGACACCTCTGACCTGGTCAGTTGTATCATGTAGTTATGATTGGCACTTTGTATTCTTTTTAGAGGTACATAATGGTGGGTCTCAAAGTTGATAGAGACTTAACATTTGATGAAATACACTAGACCCTCCTTACCTGCGGTTTTGCTTTCCACAGTTTCAGTTACCTGTGGTCAGCTATGGTCCAAAAACATTAAATGGATAATTCCAGAAATAAAAAATTAATATATTTTAAATTGAATGTGGTTCTGAGTATCAGGGTGAAATCTCTAGCCATCCCACTCCATCTTGCAGGGACATGAATCATTCCTTTGTCCAGCATCTCCACATCACATACACTCCCCGCCCATCAGGCACTTAGTAGTCATCTCGGCTATCAGATCCTGATGTCACAGTGCTTGTACTTAAGTCACCTGTAGTTGACTTACTGATGGCCTTAAGTGACAAGAGTATGATGCTAGCAATTTGGATATATCAAAGAGAAGCTGTACACTGCTTCCTTTAAGTGGAAAGGTCTGTGTGTATAGGAAAAACCATGGTACATGTAGAGTTTGGTACTATCCGAAGTTTCGGGCATCCCCCAGCAGTCTTGGAACATATGCCCCTCAGAGAAGGGGCACTGCTGCACGATGTACCATGTCAGAAGATGCTAAGTAAGTGCTACGTCAGTGGTTCTCAACCTTCTGGTCCTTTAAATACAGTTCCTCATGTTGTGACCCAACCATAAAATTATTTTCGTTGCTACTTCATAACTGTAATGTTGCTACTGTTATGAATCATAATGTAAATATCTGATATGCAGGATGGTCTTAGGCAACCGCTGTGAAAGGGTCATTTGACGACCAAAGGGGTCCCGACCTACAGGTTGAGAACCTCTGTGCTAAGTAAAACACAGTCTGTGTAGGGCGCAGCCTGGCGGAACGGGGGACTGTTTATATTGGGAAGGCATATCTATCTAATCTAAAACACAGTCTGTGTAGTGCGCAGCCTGGTGGAACGGGGGACTGTTTATATTGGGAAGGCATATCTATCTAATCATGTGCAGCTCTGAAGGAACCATGGTGAGAGGTGGTCACATAACCCGGGGAACAGTTGAGGAGATCCTGTAGGTGGAGCTTGGGGTGGTAGAGGCCCAGTTTGGGGCCAGTGAGCCTTTTGTGAGGATGAAACAGCAGAAGTTATACAAAGCACAGAACACATGCCACGGTGGGGCACTGTGCAGTATTGTTGTTGTGGAGGGAGGCAGCATAGCAGAAACTCTAGGACCCTAGACGGCCAGGGTTCCATGCCTGGCCCTGCCATTGGTGAGGTCCCACGTGGGCAAGTTACTCTGTCTGTGTGTCTCAGTTTCTCGCCTGAAATTGAGGATAGTATCAGCACCTCGTAGGGTGCTTGTTGGACTTACATGGGTTAACATGTGTAAGCACTCAGGACAGGGCCTGGCAGGTAGTTCTGTGTGTATGTTTGCTCTGAGTGTTAAGACTGAAACCTTGGGTGAGGGCTGCTCCTGAGCTGAGCAGGTCTGGGTGAGGAGACCTGGCTTCAGAGCCCCCTGGGGGTTCTCAGCCATATAGAGGGGAGGACAGTGTCTGCCTCCTGGAGTTGTAGGAAGCATCAAATGAGAGGTCTCTGATTTAAGGAGCACTTGAGGCCCCTGGGAGAGCCAGACACTGCTCTGAGTGCCGAGCTATTTCAGCGCAGATGACAGGCAAGGCTCCTGCTGGGGGGCAGCTGACAGTGGGGAGTGCACACGCAGGTGAAGGCGGTCATGTCTGTGAGTACGATGAAGGCAGCGGGGCAGGACGGTGAAAGGAAGAGTACCTTGCAGGTAAAGAGCTTCTGTGATGGTGTCCAAGGAAGACGTGTCCGAGGAGGTGGCATTTAATCTTAGACCTGAAGGAGACAAAAGGATAGGCTCTGGGCAGACATGTGGGCGGGCTAATCCAAGGTCAGGGGAAGTGCAAAGGCCCTGAGGCAAGCAGGAGCCTGGTGTATTTGAGGCACAGGGTGACTGAAGAACAGAACAAGGGAGCGTTAGCCATGAGGTTGGAGGTGGGCTGGGAGCAGCTCATTAGCCTCTGAAGGGCAGAGGCATTCATTCTGGTGCAGTGAAAAGCCACTGAAAGCATCATGTGAAGGAAACTTCTAGCATGTTGTTTGGCCCAAATTGGGTGCTCATTAGCTGGGCAACATCGATATACACTAATGAATGTGTGCACGGTGATCTCCAGATCCCTGGAGAAAGTGAAAACTGCTGGGTCTGTGTTGTTCTTTCGTGTGTGTATTTGTGTTTATTTGTTTGTTTTTTAAGTGACAAATGCTTCTGTTTAAAGCTAGAACTGGACTAGAAATTTGGTCTCTGGTATACACAACAGAGTTGCCCACGTGGGACCTTTTAAGCTCTCGTGTTCAGTTTTACCGAGGGTCTCTCAGAAGTCAGGGCAGTGGGAGAGGGTGTGGAGAAAAACAACAGGAAAAGCAAAGCTAGTCAGAGCCTTGTTAATTAAGCTGCCTGGCACAGCACTCTGCCCGACGAATGTTTAGTAAGTGCCTTTCGGTGCTGACCTCTTCCTAGGCGAGCTGTTTGCATTCGTGTACAGGATTGGGGGTGAGGAAGGGCTAGCATCTGCATCCTTCAACAGTTCTCTCATCTGACCCTCCCAGTAACCCTGGCAAATAGGCACTTTATACGAACTGTAACCAGACTAACTGTGACTGGGGATTTCACTTTCAAAGTTCTACACCAGCAATACAGTTAAGTCAACAGCGAGAGTTAAATCAACATTGGTCCTTGCCTTATAGCAACGATTTTCAACCTTTTTCTTCTTGTGGCACGCATAAACTAATCACTAAAATTCTGAGGCACAGCAAAAAAAAAAAAGTTTTTGCAGATCTGACCCCCCCAAATAGATATAATTTTGATTCATTCACAACGGGCAGCTATTATTGTGTTGGCTGTTGTCATTTTTTTATTTGACAACCGAAGGGAAAGGAGGTCACTGCCCCTGACTACATAGTCAGGTGTTGCATGTTGTAAATATTCTTGCAACATACCGGTTGAAAATCACTGACTTATATCTTCATATTGAGAAGACGGAGGCCCTGGAGTTGGAGTTGTGCAGTGTACAGGCTGGGCAGCCATTCATAGCTGCGCTATCTACAGGGTCGCTTTAGCCTTAGTATAGACTGAACATGCCCCCACGAGAGTCATCTGTTGAAGCCTAATCCCAGTGTGATGGCCTTGGAGGTGGGGAGATTAGATCATGATGGCAGGGCTCTTACCCTGGGATTAGTGCTCATAAAAGAGACCCCAGTGAGCACTTTTGCTCCCTTGGCCACGGGAGCAAAACAGCCACCCATGAACCAGGAAGCGGGCTCTCACTAGACACCAAGTCAGGGGGCACCTTGATGTTGGAGGTCCCAACCTCCAGAACAGTGTGAAATGCGTGTCTGTGTTTGTTAGCCCCCGAGTCTATGATATTCTGTTAAAGCCGCCGGAATGGACTAAGATCATTCCCATTTTTAAAAAAAGTCCCCTGAGGCCCAGTGAGGTTTGATGGTTGCTGAGAAGGTGACTAGATCAGCAGAAGCAGGATCTGAGCGCAGATAGCACCTGGAGAGGTGTGCCTGCTCCTGCCCCTGGCTGCCCCTCACTGTCTAGAAGGGGAGATGGATTCAGGCAGATGACAGGAGGGGAGAGAGAATGGTGAAGGCTGTGAGGGATGAAGTCTAAGAAGAGATCAGGGAAGGAGGGGGTCATTCCGAGCCAGGGGCCTTGAGGAGGGCCCGAGTTTAAGTGGGGAGTTGGACTCAATGGGCAGGTGGGGATGGGCACCTAAGAGCCATTCAGCCCCTTCATTTCAAGTCCCTTCAGCCACATTCCAGCTGCACCTGTGCCTCATCCATAAGCTGACGACTCACACCCATAATTCATTCATAAACGTTTATTTCCATCTAAGTCACCAAATGAATGCATCCACTGATGGCAGTGCGCGCATGCCTAGGGCACTGAGCCACGTCCAGGGCTGGTGCTGGGAGGCAGGCTGAGCAGCTCTGACCCTATGTTTGTGGGAATTAAGCACCCAGAGCAGTTGCTTCCTGGCCTTTTCCAAGAGGGGAAATCATCATAGCCTGTGGTCTACAAATAAAGCTGGTGTGGGGGCTCTGCTTTCTCCAGCTGGGGGCCTTTGTGGGGAAACTTACGTGGAGGGTGACAATGGCCATCATCCCGATGATAGTCGTAACAGCAGCTCACATTATGGAGCACTTTTTCCGTTCCAGGGGCTGTGCTAAGTATTGCCGAGAAATTCCATCTTCTCTCATGTAGGATTAGGTTCTGAAGTCAGCATGTGAGAGGCAGGAACTTGTGTCTAGACAAAATTCCCCTGATGGACTCTTAGATTTTCCGTAAAGTTCAGGGCACATGGCCATGTGTAGAGCTGAACAGTGGTATTCTGTATAAATATGAACAGTATGATTTTGCCCACCTCTCCGTCTGGGACACTGAAAGCTGGGGAGGGTAAAGTCACCCAATTTTTAAAACTTTTATTTCTCTCTCAGTCTTTCTTCTCTATCTCTCTCTTAATCCTCTTCCCCTCACCCCATCTTTTTTTGCCAAACACATATATTTGAATTCCCTAAGTTAAATGTGTATTTAATAACAGTAAGAAGCTATACTATTGTTGTCATATTTTTACAGTGAAGGATGCTAAGGCTCAGAGACATCAAGGCACATGTTTGAGGTGGCACAGCTCACAGACTGTGGGGCCAGGAGGTGAACCCCGAGGCAGGGGGACTCCAGGGCCTCTGAGCTGTCAGCTGGGAAGGCAGACCTCTTCCTGGGCCCTGCCAGTCCTGCTGCGTGGCCTCCGTGGGCCCCTTCGGCTGATTGCATTTGAGTGTCAAATCCAACTAATGATCCAGCTATCACCAACTTGGGCCTCACTTTAAAAATAAGTGTTTCAACCAGTCTAGCCCTGAGGTTTAATAGCCGATATGGTATGCACATTAAACACCAAATGATTGTTAACATATTTATTGAAGCTTAACAGGCATCCAGTATATAAACGATGACTCTCTTATATGGCTGTCAGACCTGAGTAAACATGTTTAATAATTAATTGGCATTAAGCAAACATAATTGTGTGATTCTAAATTAAGTGCTCAGTGAAGCGGATTGTGAATGGAAAACCACCGTGGTGTTTTATTACTTAAAGTTCAGGCCACCGGTCTGGCTTTTCATATATCAAGAAAAGAGCCCCACTTTCCAAGTCATGTCACAGGCCTCCTGCTGTCTCAGACCACAGAAAGCAGAAGACTACCTGTCCCTACGCCCTTTGATTTGGGAAAGCTTTTTTTATTTGGTTAGCTATTTTTCTTTCTGTATAGCCACTTGGGGTTCTGCAAGTCCTGAGCCACGCGACTGTGTAACATGAAAGAGTTCTCACAGATCAGCTTTCGGTTGATTAACCTTTGCTGCTATAAACTCCACCCCCAATACCCGCCAGGCCCAATGCAGTTGATTCTCATTATTTGCCATAGTTGTATTCTCTACAGCTGTTGCAAACGCTAAACTAACACTTAATAGTGAGCTATTGCTCTTAGGGAAAACATAGGATTAGGTTTGTCAACCCTAAGAAAGAAGATACCTACCAAAAAGGGTTCCTGTGGCTAACTGGGCTCAAATTTCAAAGCAGAGCCTAGTAGCCATTTGTAAATAGGGGACTCTCACACAAGCCACACTTTATTTAACAAGAAGCCTGCATTAAACTGCCCAAACTGCCTGCTTTTACTGTGTTCCTGCCATCTGAGCCAGCCCTTATAAAGAAGTTCCTGGAATCCTGTTTTGACCAATAGAACTGAGGCATTTCCTGTCCAATCGGAGCTGTGCAGCTATATCTCCATTAGCATCTTCACTGACCAATCAGAGTGTGCCTTTTAAACCAATCAAACTTCAAGGATTTGGAGTCCTCATTTGCATGAGGACAGACCAATTGGGGCCAGGATTGGAGACTTCTGTCTATATAAGTCAGCTCCCCTCTGGCTCAGGGAGAGAGAGCACTTTCTCACAGCCCGGTTATATCACAGTTGAGCTCTTTGCACTGAATAAAGTTTCCTTCTTCACCACACCCCAAATTGGGGATTCCTGTTGGCGTCGAATTGGTGCCAACATTGCTTGACAGGTTTCTGTGAGCCTCTGATCACAACATTTTTGTCAGTGGATCAATACATAATCTTGATCTATGTGTGTTTTGTTTCTGTTTAGAGTCACATTTATTTAAGGCATATTGTTGATTCATCAACATTGAACTCACAACCAATAGCACGTAATTTACTCTTGAATGAAGCTTAGCTAACACACGTTATTTTCTCTGTGAAACATATCACCGCCTTCTTGTGCTTAGGAACATTAGATAGCACTTCAGCACTATGCATGGGGGCCATTTTAAACAGGAAAAAAAAAGACAGAAAAATGCGGCACTAAATAGACCACGGAAAGGACACTTGTGTAGAGAGCTAAGCAAGGGCAGGGCATTGCCTCTTTCATCCTCAGCTGGGAGCCAGGCTGATAGACAACGCACATTTTTTTGCAACTCTGCACTTGTTCACCCATGCCCATGCAGGATTTAGAAGTGCCACGGGTGTTGATTTTGAAGTTACAAATAAATTTGGGCAAATTTGAAAATACAGAATCCTTGACTAATGTGGCTCGACTGTGATCAGATTCCATCAAGCACAGCTGTCTGTGTATAGCCTCTGCCAAGTCTTCTCTAAGCTGTTCTGCTGCCTGAAACGTTGTCTGCCCAACCCCAATGATGCTTTAGCACAGTGGTTCTGGCCTTTTAAATACAGTTCCTCATGTTGTGACCCCAACCATAAAATTATTTTCGTTGCTACTTCATAACTGTAATTTTGCTATTGTTATGAATCATAATGTAAATATCTGATATGCAGGATGGTCTTAGGCGACCTCTGTGAAAGGGCTGTTCGACCACCAAAGGGATCGTGACCCACAGGTTGAGAACCGCTCCTTTAGCACATAGTAGGTGCACAATAAATATATGTCCAGTTCAACTGAGTAGTTTTTAAAGAAGGAGCTCAAGCTGATGTCATTTGAAAATGCTCTTCTTCACTTTTCTCCAGTCATCATTTCTTTTCCAAGTTTGTTATTATTTCAATCTACTTAATATTCTACTTTGCCTTTTAACTTTCTCTCCCCTGCCCCTAAATCCTTCAGAGACTTGAAAATAAAGCCATTTCCTCTACTGGCAACTAATCCCTCAAGATTCATTGGAAGGAACAAGGAAAAGTGTGTCCCAAGCTGGCACTGCTGGCGAGTAGGATCTGTGTGACAGGGAAAAACTGTCCCCAGGATCTCATCCATATATGAAGCCCATCCACACACACCCTACAGGGAGGCGGGGGAGTCAGGCTTACAACCTTTTTAGAAGAAGCATCTGGAAGCAGTACTGTAACTTTTAAAAGTCACTGTAATGGCAACCTGCCTGGCACTAATGGGAACCTCGGGACCACTGCATCTTCCTGGTCTCACAGAGTTCCCACTGTGGCCCTACTTGGAGGTTTGGCGCTGCCTGTGAAGGTTGGCCCTGCAGTCTGGGGAAGCTATGCATTCTGTGGGGGTCCTTGGGAAAATGGCATTTCTGAGGACTGAAATTATATCCCTAGGGATTTACAAACATATGTTATGAAAGTCATGCATAGTTATTTTAAACGTTAGGAAATTACAAGTGTTAGCAAGGATGTGGAGAAAAGGGAATCCTCATGTACTGTTGGTGGAAATGCAGGCTGGTGTAGCCACTGTGGAAAACAGTATGGAGTTACTTACCTTAAAAAATAAAAAATGGAACTGCCTTATAACCCAGTAATTACACTTCCAGGACTGTATCCGAAGAAACCCAAAACACTGATTTGAAAGAATATAATCATTTTATAATAGCCAAGCTATGGAAGCAACCCAAGTATCCATCAATATATAAGTGAATAAAAAAGCAGTGGTACATATATACAATGGAATATTACTCAGCTATTAAAAAAAAGAATGAAATCTTACCATTTGTGACAACATGGATGGACCTAGAGGGTATTATGATATGTGAAGTAGGTTAGTCAGAGATAGACAAATGCCTATGACTTCACTTATATGTGAAATCTAAAGAACAATATAAGTGAACAAACAATACAGAGTATAGACTGATGGTTGAAAGGGGAGAGGGCTTAGAGGACTGGGTGAAAAAGGTGAGGGTATGAGAAGTATAGATTTGTAGTTAAAATATAGTCTCAGGATGTAAAGTACAGCATATGGAATATAGTAAATAATATTGTAACAACTGTATATGGTGCCAGGTTGGCATTGGAAATATGGTGGGGAGGGAACACTTTGTAAAGTATGTGAATATCTAACCACTCACTATGCTGTGCACCTGAAACTAAAACAAAGTAATATTGACTGTAAACTGTAATTGAAAACATTTTTTAAATTAAAAACAAAATAAAACAAAGAGCAGCATACACAGTCTCAACATCACCTAAACATGTTAGTAATTTGATATATTTGGTCATATTTTTCTTTTTTTATTTGTCTATCTCAGTATAATTTTAGTCCTACTGCATATGAAAGTTAGTAATCTGCTTTCCCCCCTCCACTTAACATGGCATTCTAAACATGTCAGTGGGATTACATAGTTCACATCACCCTTATTTAAAACAGCTACAAAGAAGCCCCTTGATTGATTGCATTATAGTTTGCTAACAATTCCACTATTGTTAGAGGCTGTTCTGGTTTGTTTACCTTTTCTATAAATAACACTGCAATCTACTTTTTCTTTTTTCCTAAAGCTAGTCCCTGTCTGGGATTATTCTTAGCCCAGATTGTCAGAAGTTAAGTTACTGGATCATTAGGTTGGGACATTTTTAAGGCTCTTGATAATATGGCCTCATTGTTGGGAGTGTGGAAGCATGCTCATCTCAGCATGTGCTATCGTTTCTTTTAAATTTCTGCTAAGTTTAAAAGAAACCCAGAGTTGATTTCCTCACCAGGGCTGTGCTACACAGGACTTCCACCTTCATATGCCCAGGCCTGTGTTTCTATAGCCTTGTACCATGCATACATGCATACAAAATATATTTCTAAAAACTTAAGATATCTTTCTTTGTCTTCTGCTTTTCCCAGGCATTTCTTGAAAAATCTTTCAAAACTTTCTGCCTGGTGTGCTTGGGTTTATTTGGTTGGTTGGTTGGTTGTTTAATCTACTCATTTTAACTCTCTCCCTCTCTTTCTCTCTTTCCTACTAATGGAAAATGCAGCTCTTGAGGATGACAATTGCCAAACAAAGGCTTGGAGATGAAGAAATCGGTGTGCGGCACTTTGCAGCCCATGAGCGCGAAGACCTGCTTCAGCAGCTGGAGAGAGCGAAGGAACAGGTATTACAAACATCGTTCATGGCAGGAGTGGATTTGCACAGCTGGACACAACACAGAGAAGAGTGGACTGTGTCCCTGTTGCCCAGAGGATGTGAGGTGCCTGGGATGTGAGTCAGAGGAGGAAAGAGGATGCCCGCCCAGTGCTTTTCCTTCCTGGGTTCTCACCCAGGTCGCCTCTGTGTTTCTGGCTTCCAGCAGGTCTGCTCTGTGACTTTGGATACCATTGTTCTGAGCACAATAAGAAACTCCCCCCCTTACCCAGGATAGACAAGGAGAGAACAAAACGTGACAAACTGGCCTTAATTTGCAAGTTTCCGCTCAAATGCTGAGCAGTGCTTTTTAGGCAAAATCTCAACGGGTACAGAGTCCTAGTTAGGGAACAGCTAAGAGAGCCCAGACTTGCTTTCCTTCTCTTGCTAATTGGTTTTGAAGAGCAGAACACGATTTCTGGGCCTAGAGCGGCTTCGAAAAGCCTGTGTTTGTAAGACACTGGCTGCTGTTCCCAGCCTCGGGATTTGGCCTCTCCGAGCCTCTGATTTCAGGGCACGCTGCCCGTTGGTAAGGGATCGGTTCTGTTTCTCCAAGCCGGGGCACCCCTCCCACCTTAGACAGAGGAAGTGTCTGGCAGACGCCGGGCCCTTCCTTTTAGCTTTGATCGTATTCCAGTGAGTGGCTCTTAATGGTTTTACAGCGTGCGGGTCGTCTTATGCGCTCTCTAAAAATCAGTCAGCCACACAGAAAGCTCCATCGCTGGCCATAAAGCGGGTGCCTGAAGAACATCTTGAGGAAGGGCGCTTCCTTTGGTTTCAGATTGAGTCTCTGGAGCATGACCTGCAGGCCTCTGTGGATGAGCTTCAGGACGTGAAGGAGGAGCGGTCTTCCTACCAGGACAAGGTGGAGAGGCTCAACCAGGAGCTAAACCACATCTTGGGCGGCCATGAGAACCGCATCATTGACGTGGACGCCCTGTGCATGGAGAACAGGCAAGTGGCCGGGCCGGGCCTGCCAGCAGATAGAATGCTGGCTCACCACCGGCCTGTGGGCTAGGAGTTATTTGCAGCCCTATTCACATTTGAGAGAATTGCCTTACAATGGAAGGTACATCACAATCTCCCCCCTGCCCCCCCCTCTACTCACACATACCCAAACAATAATATTAATGTCACAGATTAGTAGTAAATGTCAGAAAGAAGCACCACACACCTGCATGCCCACATGTGCCCCTTTCTCTCCCCCACCCCCCCAACCCAATTGGGCGAGAGGGCAGGGAGCCAGTGAAAGCTGCCTGTTATTGCTATCAAGGAGAGAGAAAAGAATGAGAAAATAAATTGAGAAATTCCCTCAGCTGCTTCTTTTCCCCGAGGCAAATTTCAGTGTGTGTATGTGTCTAACTCAATGTTATGTCTGGTGTTGCTTCTTCCCGCCTGCCTTCCCAGTGGAATCATCTTAATGAGAATTATGTGAAAAGCGTGTGGCTATCCCTTAGGGGATCTCTGCACGGGGCTCTTCTGAAGCGGGGTTTCTGTGATTTGGGCATATTTGACCTTGATCGCAGCCACTTAAGCAGAGGTCGCACAGACACACTTTTCTCCCCTCCCCTCAGTGGTGACAGGCATTGTATGTAAAAGATGGCTCTTGAGGCATGTGCTTTTTTCCTCCTCTCCTATGTGAATGTATGTTTTTTTTTTGTTTTGTTTTGGTTTTCTTGCCCCCAAACACTTTCTAGTTGTATTTGTTTTTCCAGGTACCTTCAAGAGAGATTAAAGCAACTTCATGAAGAGGTCAACCTCTTGAAATCCAACATTGCCAAATACAAGGTAGCAGAACCATGGCGATGGCATTGGCGATTCCATTGCACATCTAAATGCCATCCTATTTCATTGTCTTTTATGTGCCAAAGATATCTTAGTGCCTGCCTGCCCTCCCAGAGAGAGGCCCATAAGAGCTTTCACCGAGGTAACTGATGAGAATTAAACCCGATACAACAAAACAGCTTTTGTGAGAGTTCCTTCATTGCTGTTACCAGGATGGGGCACACGGAGACCCCAGAATCCAGACACGGCCCCTTGACAGCTTCGGTCGGTCCATACGACCTCAGGCTTCTTACCTGACTTTTCTAGAAACTGTTCTGTCACCAGATGCTATTGGTCTCATCATTGTCCCTAAGAAAATGTTTCTGAGCGACGGAGAAACAAAGATTAGGAAATCACAATCCAGACCATAGTGTTCATGTCACTCTGAAAGGACAGGGTGTCTAAGTTCTCCCTGCTGTTATTTCGTCTCATTCCAGCACCATTAGTTTGATAATATCTATTTCTGCAGATGTTACTTGTAAGTGTTATAATTAGAGAAATCTCCTGGGTTTCTCTGCTTTGAAAATAGATTGATTTCCCTTGCTGAGGGGGAAGTTTTACAGCAGTCTAGATGCTTAGGGGAGAGAGCCTTCTCATTTTCCTGGCTTTTGACGTGGGCTTTTTTCTCAGAAATCTCCATGCTGTTCCTCTTTTCTGTTCTGTGGGGGCCACACGTTAGTTTATACCCGTCTATATATACACATGCAGCCGAAGAAGAATGCAGCTTTAAAGATGTATAATTAATACATAACTTTAAAATATGCACGAATGCATTCAAGAACATGTATTCTGCTCTTCTATGTGCCAAGCACCAGCTGTATAGTACATATCAATTTTTTTATTAATGGAATTATTTAGGTATAATTTGGTTCCTTGTTCTTTTTTTAAACATATTTTTATTGATTTCAGAGAGGAAGGGAGAGGGAGAGAGAGATAGAAACATCAGTGCTGTGAGAGAATCATTGATCAGCTGCATCCTGCATGTCTCCCACCGGGGATCCAACCCACAACCTGGGCATGTGCCCTGACCCAGGGAGTTGAACCGTGACCTCCTGGTTCATAGGTTGATGCTCAACCACTGATCCACCCTAGCTGTGCAGTACATATCCATTTCAACGTAAGAGTCTCTTCTCGGAATGACATTTAGGTGGCATCTGTGCACTTCCCTTTCTGTGTCCGCGGCATCACTGATTGGCCGTGGCTCTTTTTCCAGTTCAACCGTGGAATCCTTCCAAATACCACCAACGAATTCTGGGCCTTGGTACATGAAAGTGAACCTGTTCTCCACCTCCTGTCTGTTCGGAAGGGTTCCCATAACCAGTGGCTTCACACATGAGGCTGAGATTTGATCATTTAACAAATATGCATTGAGTGCCTTTTCTTTCTGGGAGAGGGAAATTGCTGTCATTCTGCCAGGCACCCACTTTTAAAAACCTCTTTCCCGGGACCATCAAACCCCAACCTTGTGGCGGGGACTCGGAACTTGAACAAGTGGGCCAACCTCCGGGGTTTGCCAAGGGTTCTTGAACTGGGAGGATGCGACTAAACGTAACGAGGTATTTTTCCACGATTGGCTTTTCTGACAGGTTTTTCTTTTTCTCCCAATCCTGCTTTAGAATGCTCTCGAGAGACGGAAGAACACAAAAGGCCAGGGCAGATCCAGCAGCAGTGCTCTGACGGGCGTCCTCTCTGCAAAGCAAGGTAGGACTTGTTCTCAGGGGGGACCACTCGGACCCCAGAATGCTAGAGCTGTCAATCACATCTCGTTTTGAGGACCGGAAACCGAGCTGACCCTTAGAAACTTCCGCCTGCATCAGAATTCCCTGGCGGGCTCCTTAGAACACCGATTACTGGGTTCCTGATTCTGTAGGCCTGGGGTGGGCCCTAGGGATTGACAGGTGAGGATGATGCGTGGTTTGGGGTGAGGGAGGAACCTGCTTTAGGAACCTCTGCCTTAAAGGTTTTCCTAATAACTGGCCCTCATCTGTGTCCTTTCCCTGGCCCTGTGCTCTTCTTTCCTTCTCTGATCACCAGCTTAGCATCTCTGAGTACATGTTGCAACCTCATCGAATTTCCCTTTTTCCTGGCCTCTTTGAATAGAAGTCTCGGAGCTGCTGGAGTCATTTTATCATGGAGCGTATGCCTTTTTCAAGGAAGCTTGTATTGGTTGCAATTTTGTTTCTCCTCCCTGTCAATTCCCATGAAAAATAATGGTCTTCCGGGAACCATCCAGGGGGACAAATAGCAGAGAGCTTGCTTCTGACGCTTACGATCTGGGAACTCAGTTTTAATCGTAAGCCTCGGGTTGAACATGCGTGATTGGCCCATATTCGGGTCATTGGCAGTGCAGATGGCAACAATCAGATGGCAGTCTTAATCAGAGCGAGGGTGGCGTGGAAAAAAAATGCTGACTCTCCAGCTTAACTAACACCAAAGGCACTTTTCCAAGCAACTTTTTTCTTATTCTACTAGAAAAGGACACCCTAGGGGTTTTTTTTTAATAAATTTTTTTAAAAATATATTTTTATTTATTTCAGTACAGAGAGGAAGAGAAAGGGATAGAGAGTTAAAACATCGATCAGCTGCCTCCTGCACACTCCCGACTGGGGATGTGCCGTACTGGGGACCGAGCCTGCAACCTGGGCATGTGCCCTTGACCGGAATCAAACCTGGGATCCTTCAGTTCGCAGGCCTACGCTCTATCCACTGAGCCAAACCAGCTAGGGCTAGATTTTTTTTTTTTAAAAAAAGAAAACTACAATACTCTATAGGAATGTGGAGTAGCCTGTCTACATTTAGCTTTGGATACTCTTGATGCATAGCATCTTTGAGTGCTGAGACCAGTCTTACCACTGCTGTGGGGCCTGCCAGCCACACTCAAACACCGCCACTGAGCAGCAAATCTGGGCAACCTTTGCTAATAAGTGTTGGGCAACCTATTACGAGATGCCTTAAACGGGTAACTAGAGACCTATGCAGACGTTTTGCTTCAAGAAAGTTCTTCCTACATTAGTTATAATAAAAAACATTGGAAACAACATTTATTTATTGTAGATCTGTATATGAACTACTAAGCAGCTCTCACGTTTTATTTAAGGAGATACGCAAGATGAGACATCAAGTTAAGTGAAAAGAGCAGAGCTTTTTCCCCCATTTTTGAAGAAAAATGTATGAATTAGTATAGCTATGTATAGGTATGTAGGAAAGGTGTCCAAAAACATATAATGAACCCATGGACACAGACAATGGGGTGGTGAAGGTTTGGGGGTAGGGGGAGGATGGGAACGGGCTGGAAGAGGTTAATGAGAGGAAAAGGAGGACTGATGTGATCCTTTCAACAATGAAGATTAGAGGGTGAGGGTAAGGGGGAGAGATCAACCAAAGGACTTGTATGCATGCATATAAGCCTAACCAATGGACACAGACAACAGGGGGGTGAGGGCATGGGTGGGGGCAAAGGCACTTTTCCAAGCAACTTTTTTCTTATTCTACTAGAAAAGGACACCCTAGGGGTTTTTTTTTAATAAATTTTTTTAAAAATATATTTTTATTTATTTCATTACAGAGAGGAAGAGAAAGGGATAGAGAGTTAAAACATCGATCAGCTGCCTCCTGCACACTCCCGACTGGGGATGTGCCGGAAACCAAGGTACATGCCCTTGACCGGAATCGAACCTGGGACCCTTTAGTCCCCAGGCCAACGCTCTATCCACTGAGCCAAACCGGCCAGG
>NW_006296221.1:2008017-2016403 GCF_000327345.1 Myotis davidii
GGGGAGAGATCAACCAAAGGACTTGTATGCATGCATATAAGCCTAACCAATGGACACAGACAACAGGGGGGTGAGGGCATGGGTGGGGGTTTTGGGAGGCAATGGGAGGATAAGAACACATATATAATACCTTAATCAATAAAGAAACTTTAAAAAAATGAATATTAAAAAACAACAACAATAATCAATTTAGTAAATCATATTAATTTAATTAAGTTAACATGGAGCCTCTTAACAAATAATCATGTTAATCATATGTTTTATATGTAGTTTTCAGTTGGCTAAAATAATTAAACTATGCTAATATGTGAAAAACACACAAAAAAAATCATAAAGTGATTTATACTTTCCTTTTTCTGTCTGGTGGGAGTACAAGTGGTCATTGACTTTTTGTGTAAACCCTTAGTCTATCTACCCATTCCAAAAATGTGCATATACAGAATGTATTTTGTAGTTTAAATAGTGTCCCACATTATCTTGCTACTAAAGGTGCACACTCTGGAAACTCTGACGTACAGGAAGGCAGTCAGGACTAGAGTCATTGTCTTTAGCGCGGCTGCGTGATCTTCAGCCAATGTTTTTAATCCATCTGCACTTTGCTTTCCTGTCCGTGAAATGAGAATAAACGCTGCTTTCCAGGTGGATTTTTTATTGTTGTTCATTTTAAGTCTCGAATGAGTTAGTCAATAGGAACGTATATTTGAAATTATAAAATACTGGACAAGTGCACAGATTGTTCTCCTTTTAAACGTTGTTGATAAAAATCCATGAGGACTTCCGCCTTCTTGTTTAACCCACACACTGAATTTCATTCTGTTGTACTTTTGAGCCTTGAAGTGCACTCTTCAATGCAACCCCGCAGCAGTTAGAGGCTGGGCCCCTGTCAGTGTCCAGGAAGAGCTGACATTGGTCTGCATTCCAGGGTTCCGGATGAACTTGAGTCTGAGTTGTCACTGTTCTGTCCCACCTAGTCCAGGATCTGCTATCAGAGGATCACGGGTGCAGTCTGCCGGCGACTCCGCAGTCCATTTCTGATCTGAAATCTTTGGCGACGGCCCTTTTGGAGACGATCCACGAGAAAAACATGGTCATCCAACACCAGAGGCAGACCAACAAGTAGGTGGTTGGGCCTTTCATGGAGGGATGTAGGGGGATGGACAGGAGAGATGTGGGGTGATGGCGACTGGTGGGACCACATGTCTTAAGGGGGGCGGGTGAGAACCCTTCAATCTGGAAGGAAACTCCTTAAACTGGAACTATGCTTCTGCTGAGGTCAAGCAAGCAAATAATACTGACCATTGCTTATTGAATGCTTACCTGACCCATCCCCTGAGCAATGCATATTAAATGGTGATTTTGATAGTACACTTGCCCGGGTAATGCAGCCTACCTGTCCACCAGGTCTCCTTTAGGGGAGGTACCTCCTGGGTACCATTTTACCCTTGAGGGGCTTTGAATGGCAGGAACAGCCAAGCATCCTCTCAAAGGCAAATGTGGCTACAAGGGAGTCTCACATTACCCTCCAGGATCAGCAAAAAATACAGCAAAAAAGAGTGACAATTATAACAGAATGTCTTATTTGGTTATTATAAACACTAGAGTCCTGATGCACAAATTCGTGCATGGGTGGTGTCCCTTGGCCTGGCCAGCATTCGGGGCTGACCTGGGCCGATCAGGAACAGCAGACCAGGGGGAGGGACTGCAGGAGATTGGCCAGCCACAGGTGGTTGGCTGTGGTCAGTGCATCATCATAGCAACCGGTTGACTGGTCATAACGGTCGCTTAGGCTTTTATGTATATAGATAGATAGATAGATAGATAGATAGATAGATAGATAGATACTGACTGTGTTGGGCAAAATCAAACAAGTTGAAGTAGCCATTCGAGACGACAGAAGCAAAACAGAAAGTGTTCAGAGAATTGGTGAATAAACAATAAATTAAAGCAACAAACACTGCAAACCCTGCCCCGTGGTTGTCAGCACTCTGTGCTCAGGAGGGCCCTGCATGGGGTCTGCCGCTCCTGTCTCCATGTTGAAATTCTTAATTATTGTTCAGCAAGGAGGCTCCCCATTTTAATTTTGCATTGGGCCCTGCTGGACCTGCTTACAAGACCTACACCCAGAATCCAAATGAAGGGGTGGAAGAAGAGAGCAGCAACGAAGGGCTGGGCTTCCATCAAGAAGGGGAGGGCTGGGGGAGTCAGGCCCTGGAAAGTGATTGAGAGTATTGTAGAACCAAACAGGAAAAAGAGGAGATGGAAGGGAAGGGAAGATCGCACAGGAGATTAAGATATATATAAAAGAAGGCAGAGAGCAGTGGAGGGAGTCTGGGCAATCTCAAAGAAATGACAAGGGTAATTTATTGACAGAAGTCATTTCAAAGATTCTTTTTAAAGAAATCTTAACCAATGAATTAAACAGCCAGAGGCTGAAATGCAGCTACTTCTAAGGGGAGGGAGAAGGAATGGGAATCTCCTCGAACAGGCACGAGTTCTCTGTTCTCAGGCAGAGCCCTGCAGTGTTCCACATTGCTGTTGACCTGACTCCCCCGCCTCTCTGACAGGTTGATTTCCTAATGCGTCCCTATGGATTCCCAATGGGTTGCCACCTCTTTTCAGAAAGACTGACATTTGCATTTTCCTAGGTTTATTTTTGCTTTAATGCATCTTTTCATTTTTAACTTGAATATTTTTGAACCATTTCGTGGTTCACACCTAAAAGGTTAAACAGCCCGGCCACTGTTGCCCAGTGGTTGAACATTGAACCAGGAGGTCACGGTTTGATTCTCAGTCAGGGCACATACCTAGGTTGTAGGCTTGCTCCCCAGTAGGGGGCGTGCAGGAGGCAGCCCATCAATGATTCTCTCTCATCATTGATGTTTCTGTCTCTTCCTCTTCCTCTTCCTCTCATGAAATCAATAAAATATATTTATATTTTTTAAAAGAATAAAAGGTTAAACAACAATATACAGCAGGTCCTTAAATAGCAGTGGTTCATTCAGTGTTATTTTGGTATCATGTTGCTGTGTTGAAAAGGCACGTAACTCTTGTTTATATCAATCAGCCTATGGTAAAACTGGTTTTCTTATACATCATTTTGCTTAAAGTCAAAGAACCTATTGAGGACGTTAAGTTAGGACTTACTGAATCTCCAAACTACTGTTGTCTCTTAGCCACCCAGTTTCCCTTCCTGGAAGAAACCACCATTCCTCATTTCTTAGGGATCCTTCCCAAACGTGCATATATACGCAAGTGCAGAATATATTTATATAGATATACAAAAATGCTCATGTATATTTGTATAAGTATTCTCTCTCTATTTTTTTAAATAGTAGCTAACATACATATTTTTTAAGGTTTTTCACTGTTCTGCACTTCGCCCATAACAATAGATCTTGAAGATTGCTTCACATCAGTACATAGAGTACCTAATGTGCCATTTTTAATACTAAGAAGGTCTTAAGTTTCATGCTTTTGATAAATGTTTTATTTGGGAACATGTAAAAAAAAAACTAAACAACAAATGGAGTGTGGGCTAAGAATAGAATGTGAATTTTGTCTGCTTGCTGTTATTCCCCATGATTTAGGGTTTTGTAGCTAAAATAACAAGATAGCTTTGTTTTGGGGGAGCATCGTATGTAGGAATAAAGATACCCTGTGCCGGAAGTGTCTTCCCCACTGACTGACGGTTACTGCCCACCCCTTGAGAAAATGCAATGGGAGCCATCTTAAAGAATTGATGACAAAAACAGGACTTTGCATTTTGAGAGGACATTCAATTACTAGGCATTTTGCTTGAGGTAGTTGTTGCCAAAGAGTTGGCAGTTGTCTGATTATTGCTAAAAAAGAGATGAGGTTCACTTGTCTTATAGACAGATGGCAAAGCATTAATAGAAGAGGCAGATGTTAAAGTACCATTTCATGGAACACCACCTTTAGTTCTCCAGGCCTTCTCAACAATCCATCACTTTGCCAGTGTGGGGTGGTGGGATGGTGATGGTGGTGAATTTATGAAGACACATTGGCCTTTCGCTGCCCTTCCTGCTGTGCCTAAAACTGTTCACTGCTCTTCCCCTTCCCTGGCCAATGGTGAATAGCTTAGACATTCAGGATCTTAGTAGCAGCATGAACTATCATGGATCAGAGCAAAGATTCAAAAGAAGGTCACCTGGGTGGAGGTGGGGGGCAGGGTTATCTTCAGGACTGTGGAGAGCCACAGCCCCTTGCTGCTGCTTCAGGTCCCGACTCTCCCCAAGGACCCTCACTCAGGGATTTCTGTTCCCTGTGTTGTCCAGAAAGCAAGGATAGAGGCACAGTGGTGGCCAGTTCTTGAGTTAGTTCCGTCTTTGGAGATCCCCTCTGATGTTATTATCGAAAACTGCTACTGAAAGTCCAGAGTCCTGACATCTTGAGGATCTTTCTAGACTATTAGGTAGGCATATGCAGAAATCTCCTCCATCTTAAAACAAACTATAGCTAATTACAAATTTTCTTTAAAATCTCGCCTATCCTACAAAAATAAAAAAAAATCCTCTCTCCAGCCTGTTTAGCCTCGAGCTACTGCCCTGTCTCCTATCCCCTGTTCAACTACTTGGAGAGTCATCTATAGTCACAGCCTCAATGTTTTCAGTCAGCTTTTGTCTCAAGCCTGCCACTTGGATTCTGGATTTCATTGCCTCCACTGAAACATCTCTCTCAAGGGTCGGGCACAGCTTCCACATGACCTCCTCTAAACTTTCCTTTAGAAGTATGACCACTTCTAGAATAAGGCAACTCTCCTCACACCATCACACCTGGAACTCTCTTCCCTTGACTTCCAAGGCCCCACATTGCCCCAGCTGTTCTCCACCTCCAGCTGTGCTTCTCTGGTCCTTTCTTGCCTTACAGAGGAGGTAGTCTAGTCCTCTGTTCTTCTGAATTCTCCCATGCTGTTGGTGAGCAGATCCACTCCCCCAGACTACACTCTCATCTCTGCACTCCCAGATCTTTCCTCCCTCCCATATGTCCAAATGGAGATGCTGTAGATGCCTCACACTCCTCACCTGCCTCCTGCTTGTTGCCTCATTCCTTTAGCTTCCCTGCATCCCCCATTGACTTGCTTCAGGCCACCATCGTCACCGACCTGGACAATGACTTTCTAACTGGTTTCTTCCAGTGCCTTCTCAACACTGCATCAAGAATACTTTTCCTAAACCTCATTATGCTACTTCTATGCTTAATACCCTTCAACATCTCCACAGTGTATAAGTCTTAACATTGTCAATATGGCAACAAGATAATTAAATCTTGGTCCCTACAAGCCTCTCTGGATTCATCTTTCATTCACTCTTCGGTTCTGCTGCTCAGTTCTACTGAAGGACTTGTGTCTTTCCAGGCCCCTTCGCTTAACAGCTGTGTCACCCTGGGCACATTAGTTGACCTCCCTGGGTCTCAGTTCCCACATCTACAATATTAGGATGGTAAGAGCTGCCTCATTGGTTGTGGCAAGGGACTGAGATTATTACTGTGTAGTGCTTAGAGTAATATCTGGTACAGAACACATGATTGATAAATATCAACTGTTATTAATGCTTTCCACTGGCACTGCGTGTGCCTGCACACATCTGTGTGTCTGTCTCCCACCAGGCTTTTAATCCCTCAAATACAAGGACAGGGTCTGCTTCTCTGCATTATCCCCTACAGCCTCAGTGATCGTTTGTTGATTTGGTCAAACGGAATTGAATGGACCCTGCTCTTACTTCCACCATCTCCATCTATAAATACAGACAGCTGTTAAGACCCAAATAGCCCTTTTCTCTTCCTGGGCCGCACATGCCGTTCAGTAGACCACCTGCCATATTCTTTCAGTGTCAAGCCAATCAGGAGGTCCCTCTTTGTCATTTAAGCATCTTGGGTTATATTTGGCAAGTCAGCTGTGGTTACATCCATATTTCAATATAAACAGTTTTAATGAGAATTTGCTCCAGACACAAGAAAGCTTATTTCCCATTGCCATTACTGGGTATTGGTTAACAGTATGCAATTCGGAGGCAAACTGAGGCTTAGGTTTGTGAACCTGAAGGACTAAGAAGAGCTGCTGGTGGCTAACTAGGCTCAAATTAAAAAAAAAAAAAAAAAGGAGTCTAGTAGCCATTTTTGCACAGAGGCCGCCCACAAAAGCTGCACTTTGGGGAGAAGCCTCTGCATTAAAATGCCTGCCTCTGCACTGAACTGTCTTTCTGCCTGCACCGTGTTCCTGCCATCTGAGCCAGCCCTTACAAAGGAATTCCTGGAGTCCCATTTCAAGGGACTGAGGCTTTCCCCAGCCCATCAGAGCAGCTCTATTCTGACCAATCAGGACAGTGCCTTTGGACCAATCAAACTAAGAATTGATTTGGCATCCTCATTTGCATGGCAGCGAACTAATCAGGGACCAGGGGCGGGGACTTCTGTCTATATAAATCAGGTCTGGATTAGGGAACATACTTTTCAGGGAAGACTAAAGAATCCCATTTCCGTGATTGGAGCACAGCTGCAGAGCTGAAGAGGGTCCAGGACCTGGGGCAGCCTCAGAGCCCTGCTATATTGCCATTGAGCTGTTTGCACTAAATAAAGTTTCCTTCTTCATTGCACCCCAAATCTGGGGTTCCTCTTGGCTTTGGAATTGGTGCCAGTGACCATGGGTTGACAGGTTCAAATCCAGTATTGCCGTTGAGCTGTTTGCACTAAATAAAGTTTCCTTCTTCACTGCACCCCAAATCTGGGGTTCCTCTTGGCTTTGGAATTGGTGCCAGTGACCATGGGTTGACAGGTTCAAATCCAGACTCATCACCAGCTGAGTCCTGCATATGGTGTTGGTCAAGTTAACTAACTTCCATGCCTCTGTTTCCTAATGGGAGGAATAGAGTAAAGTGGGTAAGAGCACTGAGTGTTGTGAAAAGACAGGTTTTTGAGATGAACTCTGCATCCTTAGGCAAGTTGGTTAACCTCTCTGTTCCTTAGGGTCCACATGTGTAAAAGAAGGATTAAAAAACCAATGAGCACTCCAGGGCTTTTGTCAGGCGTGATGAGATAATGCAAATCTGGTAGGTGTTCAGCATGGACCCCAATTCATGTCCAGGACTCGGGAAAGGTTAGTTTTGCTGTTTTTTGTTAACAGTATTGCAGTTGCTACTGCTATTGCTACTGTTTCTACTACCATAGCTCCTGCTGGGTCCATTTTACTGCCTGCAGCCCTGCATCAGATTCCAGTACCAGGCCCAAAACGCAGTCACCCCTGACAAACTTAGAAAGTATGTGGTTGAGGACACCAGCAAATTCACCTCACTCCATTTTTGGGAGACATGGCTATTGTCTGGGAACATCAGAAAGAATACAGCCAAATGTGTCCCCACCACACCTTCCAACGTTGCCCTGACGGCCTCCCTCGGTGTCCAGGGAAGAGTTAAGCCTTATTGTTTGTTTCCAAGAGGCAGCCACATACAGATGATCTGATCTCGTTAAGAAACGGGCGTCAACTTGAACACGGCTGAGATTGCATCTCAAACCCATCAGCTGGTGAAAAGGCAGCTTGGATCAGAGGCCTGAGCAAAATATTGAAAATGAGATTACGGAGAATAGTGTTTATTGAAGGGTCAGAGTCATGAAAGCAGAATAAACCCAACAATTGGAGTGAAAATTGAAAGTAATTGATCAAGACTATGCAGAATTTAGGACTTAAGGAAAAGAGGCAAAGAAAAGCTCTAAGTACCCAGATGAAGAAAACCACACATAGTAATATCAAAGACTTTTTCATGAATTCAGAGGCAATGTTAATTAAGATGCTGTAAGTCAATTCAGATAAAATAAGGATGAATTCAAAGCCATATATATGTGCAGATATATACATATTCATGTCTCTGTGTATATGTGGGTGTGTGCAGCTATCTCTGGAATATAAAGAGCTGGGAGAACAATTCTGCTGTTCTGAATTCTCCTGTTGAAAAGAACCGAAACTTTGCTATTAAGGGATATTTCCACATCATTTTAGCACAGCAGTGCCAAGAAAATTCTCCAATAAAGACTTTTTTCAATTTTCAGACCAATGGGGAGTGATTGGAGTTTTAGATGACTATCAAATTATTTCCCAACATGTTTAATTTTGTGTAAAGGAGGGGAAATATATGCCCACATTTATGTCTTTCCATGCATATACACAAAGTTTGACTTCCGGGTAAGTAGTATAGTCTTTTCAAATACTCATTCCAGAACTCACATATCAATGAGTCAGAGTGGTCGGAAAGCAATATCATTATTCTAGTGATTTTTGCAATCACTGAGAGTTCTTTAGAAATGTCTATATTTTTTAATTCTCTCCATTGATAATTACAAGCCATGAGAAAAGAAAAACATTTATTTAATGAAGTAC
>NW_006296221.1:2016413-2027730 GCF_000327345.1 Myotis davidii
GAGCAATTCCTACATAGAAATTCTGTAAGATGTTTGGGCAATGGTGGAATAATTCTTTAGCTTCTCAGAGGAACTACCTTTTTGGGAGAGGAGTCACTTCAATGGCAACATTTTAGTATTTTAAACACTTATGCACTTTATTTTTATATGTATTTCCAATAGAATGTGCGTGTGTGTGTGTATCCCATTTTTAGCATGTATCTTAAATCTCAAAACATTTTCTCTTAGTGTACTAGTGGGTTTCCCAAGTCGCCTGCTCACAGGCTTGCAAGCTGATGAGATGCCTGCTAATCTGTCTGCTGCAATATTCTCCCCTTTTCCAGAATCCTAGGGAATCGGGTGGCTGAACTGGAGAAAAAATTAAGAACTCTGGAAGTTTCCGGTTTGTGGAGTCTCCCAGGTAAACAGGACTTCATAAAATTTCTTTTTCTTTCTTTTTTTTTTTTAAAAAAGGAAGTGCTCTCATAATTTGCAAAGAAGATTCTACCTTTCCAATGTCCTTTTATTCTAAGATAATTGCTGAGAAATCTACAAGTGCTTTAAACTTGGAAACCATCATTTTGGAGGGAAATCAGTCAAGTGCAATACATATGCAGGTTCTCATCTACATAACTATGAAGTTTTGCTAACATAATTCTGAAATGGTCAGTCCACGTGGCTATATGTTTTTTGTAAACTTTGTGAATATAGTAAATTGCTTCATTTTTGTCACCATAGGTGTCTTATAAAGATTTGTTCAATTTAATCATCAACCCTAAAAGTGGAAATAAGAAAAAACAAATATTCTCACCCTCATGCACTTACCAACCTCCTTCTCCTCTCTTCCCCACCCCATTTTTAACGTAGCTTGAAGATCAAAATTTCCTGTGGAGATTTTTTTTCACAGTTGTACACAGTATCAATTAACTGTATTTATTCTGCTTGTCGTGGTAAAATAACCCCTTCATAGACCCCAGTCAGCTATTCTCCTTTTTCCTTTACACATTCCAGAAACTTGTCCTTATCATTTCCCATGCCTCCTCTGCCCCTAGAAGCAACGTTGTACATATATTTTTAGTTACTTAACCTTTCTACACAAGCTAGTCTCCTCTACCCTTGATTCGTATCCGTCGCTTACCTGTAACGTCCAGGGAATGAACATTGCCACGGGGATATGAACAACAACACGTTTGTTAATGTAAATCTGAATCGCTGCCTTAGGTTGCCTGGAAGTGTGTTTCATAAATTGGAATTTTGAGCAGCGATTCCTTGAACTTGATGTCAAAAGACCTAACAAAACTAATTAGTGGCGAGTGCCATCCTGGGGATTTGAATGATCCATTTTGCACAGAACCTTTTGATGCAGTTAAAACCTTATCTTCTTTGAAGGCCTTTCTTTCTTTGCATTGAATTTCAACACGGTCGGGCACATTTATCGTTTATTTGTGCAGTCAGATTGCTATTTCTGTGCTTGTACTGAAGTTTGGATTCCCCACTCCCTCTCCAAATGACTTAGTGAAATTTCACAATGTTTTATTTCTACAACGCATGTAAAAAGCTGGGAGTTGAATAACAATGAATGCTGAGAATTTTCTCTTTCTGGTGATGTTTGGTCGAGGTTCGAATGGCTATTGTGCAATAACAATTGTTTCTTTCCTTCCTTTTGCTGCCTGAAGGCCTGAGCTACAACGTTTCAGTAGGATTTGGGAGTATGTTCTATTCGACATTTTTGTGTTTGTGGCTAATATCATTAGTGCATAAATATCCACCCCGCATGTAAATAAGTAGAAATGCATTCTCTATGTATCCTTGTACATCCCTGATTAGAACAGTCAATTGAAATGGAGAATTTAATTAGCACAAAGCAAATATTAAATGGTGAAATTAGCTTTGAGGAACCCGGCTGAATGGATTTTATGCCATGGACATGTTTGTTCTCATCACTGGCCTCCGCATAGATACAAAGTGGGAGGGCAGGAAAAAAGTGGCAATTTCCCAGTGGAATAGCTTGCCCTGGCACAGTGATGAAGGATGTTACAGGAAGCAGCGCCTTATGATCATTCTCGAAGCCATGTGAGAGTAAGGGGTGGGCCTCTTCCAGCATAAATCAGACCAGTCCCTCTGCCTATTCATTGTTTTACAGCTCCATTGTTTTACGGCTCCAATTATGGAGCAAGAAGCAGTGTGTTCTTTCCCCCTTCTCTTCCTCCTCCTCCTGGTCGTCCTCTTCTTTTATCTACTTTTTCATCCTTCCTCTTCCTTCTCCTCTTCTTCCTCTTCCTCTTGCTTTCTCCACGTGGGAGCCAAATCATAATGTTTCAGCCAGATGGAGGGATCTGAGTCTCAGTGGTTTCAGAGAGTTGCTAACTCTCTCTCATTCACCATCATCTTGAAAGCCTCAGGGTTTCCTCCAGGAAATCAGCCCTTCAAACCTGTTGATACCTTTTTGGGCATCACTTTGTGAATTTAGTTCTGTACCAGCCATTTCAGAGATGCCCCTGACCCGCTCCAAGAACCCACAGTCCTGTTACAGATGCAAGAGGAATGTACATCAAGAAGTGAGAGGAAAGAAGGAAATGGCACATAATTAAGTGCTGAAGGATAAAGATGTTGGTGTGTGAGGTGTCATTGAATACTAGCCCTGGAAGGACAGTGGAGAGCAAAACGTTCAAGGATGGCAAAGACATGGTGTATATTACACCACACCCATTCCCATGGTAGTGGCAGATATTGCTAATCAATCGCATTGCTCTTCTTTGATGATTTCACATGTGGCCCTCAGAACAGCCTCCCACTGCTGGCTTTCCAGGAAGCCGCCACCTGGTCAGAGTTGACATGTGAGAGAAAACATTTACCCTTTCCTGAGCTGGTCTGATCCCTTCACTTGAGGTAAGGAAAGTTTCTTAAGGAAGTCCAGGAAGTTAGATGATTCCTGAGGCCACAGTGGCTGGTGTTAAAACCCAGGTGTTCAGCTCATCATTTCATGTGCCACCTGTCCTAGGAACTACAATTTGGAGAGGAGACCATAGGGAAGATCAGATGAGGAATGGTTCACAAAGCAAGCTGGATTGGAGAAGGGAAAGTCAGAAGCCAGAACTGTCTCTTCTGAGACACTAAAGGCCAGCAGTGAAGGAGCCAACCATTGGTGGCTACAAGGCAGAATAACTGCAGGGCATGGAGCATGCTGTGATGTTACTTTGACTCTCTCCTCCCTCCTTCCCTATTCTCTCAGTCAACAGTATGTGGCTCTTGATGTTCTTTGATAGAGTTAGGGCAAACTTGTGATCTTGCCTTGAAGTAGACAAGTCTGACAAATGAAATTTGTCTGGATAGAAAAGCATATTCCACACTGTTTATCCCATCTCTGAGAGGTGGAAAAGGTATGGGGCTATTGTGAGGAAGCCAGAGGGTGGGTTGGCCATATTGACCACAACTCTCAGGAAGGAATGACTGCCCGCCCTCCCCACCGCCTCCCTGTCAGCCTCATTCTCCCAGCCCTGTGCTGGCCTCTGCATGGAGAATGGTGCTTGGGGAGCTCAGAAAGAAGATGCCCTGTGTGTGTTCAGACTCTAGAAAGAGACACGATAAGCCAGAACAAATATGGCAAGAATGGAGCCTGGTTCTTGGAGCTTTTCATTTAAATTCTCTCGTCTCCACGTAAGCATCAGCCTAAGGAGAAAAATGTGTATTTTGAAAGTTCTTGGTCAATTTTAGAGAAGGAGATGAGGGATGTTGTATTAGAAGGAATCAGGGGGCTTCCAGAAGCCCAAACACCAGTTCAATGGAACCGAACCTTCTACAACAGTTGTAGTTTGACTCTAGTTTGGGGTCCCTTGCCCACTCCTCATCCTCCAGTCCTACAAACCAAAGGGAAACTGCAACAGCAGGCCATCAGATTAGAGCTCAATGTAGTCAATATAGATGGAATCTGGACTGAGTTAGAAACAATAGAACCGGGATTCTCCTAAGAAAGATCTTTGAATCCTTCAAATATTTTGCAAGAATGACCAAACCTGGGCATTTAGCCTTAAGATTAGGAAATGATCTCCCCAGGCAGGCATGTAGGGAAGTAGGTATCTTCTCCCCAGTCACCACCTTGGTTGAACATGAATGACTGGTGGCTTCTGTTTCTCTTCTCTACACGCTTGTTACTCGGGTTCCTGGAGAGGTTTACTGTTGCTGGTGCCAGCATTTTGGAGGGGCCATGTGGAATGGATGATGCCCTGTGGCTTGAGAGGGCCACAAGACATTCCACCCTAGACATTTCCTCGTGACAGGAAGGGCTGAGGATCTCAGCCAGCTCCCAGTTCGGCCCATAATTTTGATTCTTTGGCCACCAAGGCAGTGGGGACTTGGAAGGCTGGTTGGGACACAGAGAGGCAGAGTGTGTCTTTTACTGAGTCCCCTTAAAGCTGGGGAGCTGCCAGCCTGCCCACTGGAAAAAAAATGGGTCGGGAATTACAGTTTTTCCCCTGACTTGAGAACAGTAACTGTGGCCTCGGTGGTGAGAAAAGTCCATCCTGAGGCATCTGCTGTGGGTTCATAGTAACCATTAAGCCCTCAAGGTATTTCCAGATGGTATCTTTGCAGCTCAAAGGGAGACCTAATTACGTTGACTTCATTCTGAGAGTCACTTAACAATACCCCAATGGTTTTCTTTGGGAAACCTCTCCAGACTGTGGCCCTGAAGATTTCTGGATTTTTTCCATATGCGAAGAATAGCTGTGCCACTGGAGAACTTCAGGGTCAGCTCCTATCAGACTTCTATTCTTCTAGCATGACCCTCAGATACCAGAGAAACCAGAGTGCTATGGCTCTAATAACATAGGCCGTCTGCCTGAGGTAGCAGCAAGCACCCTGCTCCCAGAACATCAGGGTTCCCAAGCATGCGCCTGCCATTTATTCACACGTTTATCTGATACTTGTTAAACACCTAACGTATGTAAACTCTCTAATACAGTCTTGGAAATCAAGTTAATAAGACTGGGCCTCATGGGAAGATAGTGTTATCAACAAACTTGGAGCCCAGTGCATGAAATTCATGCATGGGTAGGCTCCTGAGCGGCTTCTGGCTGCCAGCTGGGGCCTCCCTTCGTCCCATGCCACCCCCTGGTGGTCAGCACACATCATAGCAAGTGATCGAACTCCAGGTCGGTCAAACTCCCGAGGGGACACTTCGCATATTAGACTTTTATATATATAGATGAGGACTCCAAGGTAGAGTCTAGGTTCACCAAAGGAGTGGAAGTCTTCACTCAAATCCCACTCTGTGCTCCATTGAATCTCAAACTGACCAAGATAGTAG
This sequence comes from Myotis davidii, assembly GCF_000327345.1. NCBI lineage: Eukaryota > Metazoa > Chordata > Mammalia > Chiroptera > Vespertilionidae > Myotis > Myotis davidii. Next base: position 2,021,698 of record NW_006296221.1, read on the forward strand.
GACTTTAGAGCCTCTGACCTGAGCCCCAGAGACAGCTAATGACGGCTTTAGAAAGGGTCTTGCACAAAGTTAGACAGCTAAGGTTGGAGCATAGGCTGGGACATTGCCCCTGGGGTTTGGGGTTTGGCACAGTGGTTCCCACCGAGAGGGTCCCAAGGCTTCCCGGAGCAAAGTTTGGGATCCAGTCCTGCCTATTGGGCTGTCTTCACTGCCGTGGCAGCATTGCTTTCTGTCCACACCTTTTGTGTCTGTGTTCAAGGTGCTCATGTTTCAAAGCCATACTTCCCTGCTCCTCGCTCTGTAACTGGCCTTGAGAATAGAGTTATAATGGTTTCCCTTTCCTCCTTCTCTTTGCCTCAGACTTTCTCTGTCCACTTAGGGAGTTCATGCAAATCGAGTAAAGGTTGTGGCTGGTCTGGGACTGTATGTTCTAAGTGCAAGTTTAGCTATGATAATTTGAGGAACCTGATACTACCTGACTTATGACAGAGTTATTATTCAATCTTAATGACCAAATCAAATTAAATCAGACAGGCTGTCTATGACAGTGCTATGGAAGTGCCTCCTAAAGTAATAATTTGAATAGGTGGCATTTACCAAGTGCTGACTAAATGCCTAAGTGCTTGACATGAATTAATTCATCAAAACCACCTAGTGAGGTGGGTGCTATTATTTGTCCTTATTTAACAGATGAGGGTTCTATGGCTGAGAGAGATTAACTGACTTGCCTGAAGTCACCCAGCTAGCAGGTGATGGAGTCCAGAACACAAACACTGTAGGGCAGTTCCAAAGTCTGCTGTGATGCTGTTGTTATTGTTATTATTGTTATTATCTTACCCTGATCAGTGCCACTGCCACTCAGTTTTCAGCTAACGTACAGGTGTTTGCGGTCAGCCATGCCCTGAGCAGATTCTCAGGACTCATAGACAGCTATTCCCTATCTTCGCATGAGAGAAAGCACCTGCTGGCCATTGCCCTTCCCCAGTTTTACCTACGACTGAAGAAGGTGCCTTATTCACCAGCCAGTCCATTATGTGGGCGGGGAGGGGAGGGGCAGGGAGGTGAAAGAAGCAGCAACTCCATTGAGGACTAATATGTTCACTTTCCCCTTCTCCACAACAGGGGGCAAGGACACTCTAATGCTCAGCGACTCCACTCTCCCCACGACACAGAGGTCCAGGTCCCCACTGCTGAAGTTCGCCGAGCAGCCCACTGAGGACAAAGCGAAACCCAAGGATGGTAAGCACACCTCAGCTTCTCGGTCCTTGCTTGGCCTGTGCCTGGGACAGAAGAGGGCTCAGTAGACATCAGTCCTGTCCATCTCTGTGGCACTGCTGGGTCATTCCTTGTGTTTCTTTCTTACTCCTTTCTTGATGCTCCCATGGGTTCTTCTTGTTTGGCGTTTCTAGCCAAAAAACGCAGATCCCTGTGCTCTCTGGATGGTGGCACAGAGGTTAAGAGTGAGAGCTCAGTTTGTTGAATGGCTTGGGTTTCTATTCCAGCCCCACATCGTATTGGCTGTGAGAACTTGGACTAGTAACTTCAGCCTCTGTCTTCCTATCTATAAGTGATGGTGCCAACCTCAGGGAAACCTTGGCACATTGCCTGGCACATGGTACGTGGCCTGGGAATCAGTTGCATGGAGAAAGAGTTGTATCCACTCCCAGGCGCACTTTCTGGAGGCGGGGTGTTCTGAAGGGGACCATTAAGGGTGCCAAAGGAGCCAGCAGGTGTGAGGGCAGATCTCTTTCCATATGGCAGCCTTGTTTCTCCAACTCAACATCCTTCACGTCTTTTTAAGTTTGGCTTGTCTTCTTCCTCCATTCCCAGTGTGGTTGCCAGCTTCCAAAATGGCCCCACATGACCCCCTTCTGCTGGAATTTATGACCTACTGTGGTCCTCTCCTGCATTGTATCAGGGTTGATCTGTGTAACTCACAGAATACAGCAGAAGTGATGGTACGTGACTCCCCAGGCTAGGTCATAAAAGACATTTAGGGTCTGCCTTGCTCTCTCTGTCTTGGATCATTCACTCTGGAGGAAGCTGGCTGCCATGTCAGGAAGGTACTCAAGCATCCCTCCATGCTATTCACGTGGTGTGGAGCTGAGCCCTCCAGCATCAGCCATGTGAGGAGCCACCTTGGAGGCAGCTTCTCCAGCCCCAGTCAAGCCTTCAGATGACAACAGCCCTGGCCAACGTTTGACATTCAACCTCATGAAAGACCATTAGCCAGAACCACCCAGATAAACTGCTCCCAGGCTCCTGAGTCTTAAGCTGCTAAGTTTTGAAGTAATTTGTTACAAAGCAGTACTTGACTAATACACCTTGCGTGCAGTGTCAAGATTCTTTCATGAACATCTACATTTCTTCTCCATCTTCTCTTGCTCAGAACGATGCCTTCAGCCATCACCTCTCTGAAAATACTCTCAAAATTGCCCCCGTGCCCGGGGCCAACTACAGAGTTACGGTCCCACATTTCCCAAAGCTCAATCTTTCCCACCGAAATATTCCCCGGACTCCTCAGTATGATATCCCCAACTCTTCCTGCCTCCTCCCTTTGTCATCCCCCTCTCAGCAGCTCTCCAGGTTTGAAACTTTAGAACCATCATTGACCACTGTCAGCTTTCCTTCCCCATCCACTCCTGGCCTTTAGCCAAACCCTTTCTTCAGAGTTCCTCGTACCTCCATTCCTACCACCTCTGCCTTGGTGCAGGCCCACTTTACCTCCACTGCAGGGCTTCCATCCTAGGGTTCCTGCCTCCCAGACTCTCCTGACTTCATCCCATCTTCATCCTGCTGCTTTAACATGAAGCCTCTGGAGCACTGATTTCCATCCCACTCGTACCCCACTCAGAACTCTCAAGTGGCTCACAGCTATCTTCCACTTAAAGTCAGAGCTCTGCGACCTGGCCTGGCCGGCCTTTCTAATCTTACTTAGGTTTCTCTGATATGAAAACTGTGCTTCCATCAAACTGTACTAACCAGCTGAACCAGTCAGCTATTTTTGTATAACAAACCACCCTGAAAGCAGCAACTGTGTATTATTTATTACAAGTCTTTGGGTCAGATGGGCTCCACAAGCTCACTCACACATCTAGACAGCTGTGTTTTGAAACCTGTGCTAATCACTTATCATAGTGCTGGGATGGTAAGATAGAAGCTAGGACAGGTCTGGGATTTCAAGAGAGATCCCCATGCACATGCAGGGAGAATGCCTGGAGAGAGCCCCTGACCTGGGTGGGTCACACAATTGGCCAGAAGGCAAAGTTGGGACTTTCCCAGCCCAGCAGCACGTGGCTGTTTGCAAGGCTGGTCTGAAACACAGCGTGGCCCGCTGTGCAATCTAGAACATGTCTTAGCTGGTGGTCATCCCCTACCAGCATCTGAGATCCACATGGAGAGCAATGCCCTCTGTCTGCTCTGGGCTGCTGACCCCCCAGGGGGTCGGGGGGGAGGGCTGCTACACTGAAAGGGAGCCTAAGCCTGGCTTGATTTTCACCAGGAAGGCATATGTAATGGCCTGATTCACAATGATCGCTTCCCGGGTTCCATCATTAGCTCTCATTGTTCCAGCCAGTCCTGCACCAGCACGGGTGGAACAAGGAAGCATTTATGTCGCGGCTGTCATGCCTGGGATGGCCTCCTCATCACTGCGGCATCTCTGATTAATTCCAACTGAAAGCAGCTCACGCTCTGAGGACAAAGCCCATCAGAGACCGGTTAACAAAAGAAGACGAATGTCCCCATTGGGCCAATGATGGGGGTGTGGAACACATTTTCAGGGACCTAGCAATCTTTCCTTCAAAGAGCTACTGTTACTTCATTTTTTTAGAGAAAATATATTTCTCTTTCCACACTATTTGTGTCATAATGTATTTGTATCCGTTGATTGCCTCATCATTATTAATATGTGTATTGTTACTAATAAGTATTAATGATCCTAATTCTGTTGGCTAAACAGCACAGAATAATTACTATTATTTATAATAATATTTTCCTACTCTGGACCAGTTCAGAAATCTCTCTTGTATGAAAATGGCAATGCTATGCCTTTGTTCTCACAGGGAAGATGGAATTCCCACAACTTCAGCATTAACGTTCCAGAATCACAGAATGAAAGGAAGATTTTGTCCCCACGGCAAGTAGCCAAGGTCCTTGTTTTGGCTCAACAGTTGTGACATTTTCAGTAAATTTTCTTTGTCAATGGCTTGAATATATTTTTTACGTACCTGTTGGATAAACAAAGGGGAGGAGTGTTTTGGTAAATCTGTTACAGACCCGTAAGCCACTCCTGGAGCCTGGCCCCTGTATATTTAAGGTCCTGAGGCTCTGAAAAGCTAGCCTTTCTCAGAAAACAATCCCCACTAGAACCAAACAGTAGAATTTCCGCCTCGTCCATTCCCTTCTGCAGCTGCATTTCGACCTCTGATGATGACCGCAGTGTTGCTCCCCTCCCCACACCCAAAAAGCAAAGTTTAAAAGTTCTCCCTGCTCATCTCAGAGGCTTGCTATTTTCAAAAAGATCATACAGTTGATTATGAGCAGACTGTCACCTAAGGAAACGGCACAAGGCAAAGTGCCAGCGACCAAAAGTCCCCTGTGTTAATTCAGAACCCCCTCACTTAGATGTAAATTAAGGCTGAGAAGATTAACCTGATCCATGGGATAAACACTACAAATGGTGTAGGGGTTAGGTTGTCACTGGTAAGGTTAATTGATTTTTCAGGGCCACCAGAATATACTGGTAAGTGTCCTGGAAGAAGTAACATCCTAAGAGTAATTTCCAGAAGGAGTTTATTCACCTCAGGCTGGTGGAAAGTGTCGCTGTAGAAAAAACCATCCATTACTCCTCTAGGATAAGGCTTCTTGCTCTGTTCTGGAAACTCGCTCATTTTGACTCAGTGTTTCCCATGTCCCCTGCACAACTGCTATAAAATTTTTATTTGTTAGTGTGAAAATTATGTAATTGCTTCCCTGGGCTACCTCAAAATGTTTATGTGAGTTAGAAATCTTTCTCTTTTTACCCCCTGAAAATGCCATTTTAAGAACTCTTAGGGTAGCAACCTGAATACAATTGAGAACAAAAACAATAAATTCAAGGATTGCTTTATTAATTAGTGCATGGTGTTTAAATATGCTAATATATTCACTGATTCATGTGTTAATGTATATGTTCAAACATTTAATAAGCTATTTATTGAACCCCTACTACAGAACATTGGCAAAGTTAAAAAATTAACCAGGTACTGGTAAGATTTGATACCTCAGGTGGTTTTTATAAGCTAACTATATATGGATAATCATTCAAGGGTAACAAGAAGTACTATGTTCTCTTGGGGTCCAGACACAGCCTTGTGGGGATTAGGACTGTGGGGAGATGACTTCTGACCAGATTTAATCAGATGGGCTTCGTGGAGGAGGTGGCCATCTGGATACGTAGAGTAGTGATGGTCATGGAAGAATTAACCCTCTAAGCCAGTGATGGCAAACCTTTTGAGCTCGGCGTGTCAGCATTTTGAAAAACCCCTAACTTAACTCTGGTGCCGTGTCACATATAGAAATTTTTTGATATTTGCAACCATAGTAAAACAAAGATTTATATTTTTGATATTAATTTTATATATTTAAATGCCATTTAACAAAGAAAAATCAACCAAAAAAATGAGTTCGCGTGTCACCTCTGACATGCGTGTCACAGGTTCGCCATCACTGCTCTAAGCAGAGGTGCAGCTGGTGGGGCTGGGATGCTGTGAAGGTTCCATGTGGCTGGAGCCTAGGGCTATAAGGAGAAGAGTTGGGACGTCAGGTAGAAAGTTCAGTGGATGTTGGGTCACTGAAGGCTTGAATCTCAGGCTAAGGGCAGGCTGGAGGTTTGACAGCTGGGAAAGGCATGGTCAGGTTTGTGTTTTAAGCTCACAGTGTTTCTCAAACTGCAATGTGCACCCAGGTTGCTTGGGATCTTGTTAAACTGCAGATTCTGAACCAGTAGGTCTGGGGTGGGGCTTGGGAGCCTGCATTTGAACAAGCTTCCTG
>NW_006296221.1:2027810-2030445 GCF_000327345.1 Myotis davidii
TAGGGAAGGCCTCTCCCAACAGGTTGGATTAGAGAAGGAGACTAGAAGCAAAGGAACCCAGTAGGAACTAACCTAATTATCCTGGCTGAATAGATTGGGCTTTTTTAAAATCAAGGTTTGCTTTGTCACTCATTTATACATTACTGGAGGCCTGGTGCATGAATTCGTGCATGGGTGGGGTCCCTTGGCCTGGCTGGTGATCGAGGCCCATTGGGGGGCCAGCTGGATCAGAGCCTATGGGGAGGCCCCACCGGCAGGGGGAGGGACCACGGGAGGTTGGCTGGTGTGGGGGGACAAGGGGAGCAGGGGGAGCTCAGGGACCGGGGGGAGGTTGGCTGTGGGAGGGCACTGACCATCAAGGGGCAGTCCTACATTGAGCGTCTGCCCCTGGTTGTCAGTGCGTATCATAGTGACTGGTCATTCCGGTTGCTTAGGCTTTTATATATATAGATGAATTTCATTGTAAGTACAAGTAATGGTCTCATTTTCAGGTACAGTACTTACTGAGATCAATGAGTTCTCAGGAGAGTAGTAGTTGTCCATGGCTAAGTACACACTTTAGAAAGTGCAATGTGTCCCTGGGACTTTTTCTCTGGATATCAAAAAAGCTAAACAGAAAGAAAACGGCTTCTTTTGAAGGTGAGAAGCAAATGTGTATCAGAAAGACTAGAGTGGCATGGGGTGTGAAGACAGCGGTCACAACCTCCCTGGCTGAGTCAAGACCCACAATTATCTTCCCCGGTGATGCCAGCCTGTCGACTGTCACAGCCACCACTCTGTCCACAGTCATCTCTTCCTTCACTGTGCCCCACCCCTCTTCACCTTAGTGGCTTCATTTCAGTCTTGTGGTCCATTTGATCTCACCAACATTTCATTACTTCTAAAGTTTCTCAGAGTTTTTTTTCCAAAGGTTCAGCCATTTTTAAGTTTCGTAAAACTGTAAACACTATTTTAAGTAACTAAATGCTCAAAAATCACATCCAGCTTTTAAATTAAATAAGTAGAAGCTCAAGCCCTAACCAGTTTGACTCATTGGATAGAGCGTCAGCCTGTGGACTGAAGCTGTCCCAGGTTCGATTCCAGTCAAGAACATGTACCTTGGTTGCAGGCACATCCCCAGTAGGGGGTGTGCAGGAGGCAGCTGATCAATATTTCTCTCTCATCGATGTTTCTAATTCTCTATCCCTCTCCCTTCCTCTCTGTAAAAAAGCAATAAAATATGTTAAAAATAAATTAATAAAAAATAAATAAATAGGAGCTCAAAACATACCCTATTCTTTATTGTCCTTCTCAATAATGGTTGACATTTAATATTTTTATATTAGTTTTATATGTATAGCATAGTGGCTAGATAAATCATGTAATTTACAAAGTAATGCCCTCAATATTTTAAGTACTTACCTGGTACCATACATAGTTACTAAAATAATGGTGTATCACATGAATTGACTTGCAGATATTGAACCAACCTTGCATGTCAGGAATAAAGCCCATTTGATTATGGTGTCTGATCTTTTTAACTTATTGCTGAATTCAGTTTGCTAATATTTTATTGAGGATTTTAGCATCTATGTCCATCAGGGATATTGGCCTATAATTTTCTTTTTTTGTGGTGTCTTCATCTGGTTTTGGAATCAAGATAATACTGGCCTCATAAAAATGATCTTGGGAGTCTTCTCTCCTCTTGAATTTTTGGAATAATTTGAGAAGGATAGCTGTTAGTTCTTCTTTGAATGTTTGATAAAACTCATCTGTGAAAGCTTCTGTCCAGGACTTTTGTTTGTTGGGAATTTTTTTATTACTGCTTTGATTTTGTTGGTTGTAATTAGTCTGTTCAGATTTTGTTTCTTTTTTATTCAGTCTTGGATTATTGTATATTTCTAGGAATTTATCCATTTCCTTCAGATTGTCCAATTTGTTGGCATATAATTGTTAGTAGTATTTTCTTATAATCTTTTGTATTTCTGTAGTATCAGTTGTCACTTCTCTTCCATTTCTGATTTTAGTTATTTGGATCCTCTCACTTTTTTTCTTGATGAGTCTGGTTAAAGATTTATCAGTCTTGTTTATCTTTTCAAAGAATCATCTCTTGGTTTCATTGATCTTTGTTATTGTTTTGGTTTTGTTTTTTTACTCTATTTCAACTGTTTCTATTCTTAAGAACTACCTTTATGTATTATATTAAAATATAAATGAATCACACGTATAATAATATTGGTACATGTTGCAGAAATTCTAAGCTATACTGTAATTCAAATGTTTTAGAATGTTATTTTTTAGATTACATCTATTTAGATTTATGCACTTTTAAATATGTAACCTTTCTAACATATAAATAATCCTTAAAAATTCATATAATTCTTTAAAAGTCACCATATACCTATTATCTGCCAATACAGACACAAACTAGAACATACAGTATGATTTCAGTATTTGAAGTTCAAAGACCAGGCAGAACTAATCCTTGGCATCTGAAGTATGATAATGGTTGCCATTGGCAGGAGAAAAGTGACTAGGAAAGAAACATTGATGTGAGAGAGACACATCAACTGGTTGCCTCCCACACACATACTGACTCAGGGGGCCAGGAAAACCCTCAACCCAAGTATATGCCCTTGACGTGGAATCGAACCCC
>NW_006296221.1:2030719-2033043 GCF_000327345.1 Myotis davidii
GGTGCAGGCAGACTGAAACGGACAGAAGGACACTATAGGTGAGGGAACCGTGGGAAATGAGTCTGCAGGGTGGAGCAGAGGCAGACAAGGAAGAACCCTGGGAAGAACCTATGTGAAAGGAACCAAAATGTCTCCTAAAAGCCCCAAGACGCCAGCGGACAGTTTTAACAGGAAAATGCATGCTCAGACAGGTCTACTTCCTTCCGACCCTTCCACAGTTCACCCTCGGTTCTCCAGAGTTCCGGCCTAAAGCACACCTGCATATATTTCAGGCCTGGGGGCAGTGGGATTCTGCTCCGGTTCCATTGAGGGGACCAGGAAGTGCTCCCAGGCCCCTTGCCCCTGGAGGCACCACACCCACCCAGCAGCTGAGCCTCTTCCATACATTTCATCACTGCATGTCCCCAGGGCTCGCTCCCAGGGTGCTTCCCAATCATGCAGCGCCACCTTTGCTTCTTAGGTGGGGAAGGGACCTCAGAGAGTCCTGCCCTCATTTTGTATCTGGGAGAAGAGACCAGACAGGTCCTCCGGTCACAAAGCCAGTGAGTAGGAAAATGGGAGCCTGATGCCTGCTCTCAGGGCCCACCTCTCTCCTGCCTCCACCCATTGCAGCTGGAGAATTTCTGTTGTATAAAGAAGGGGTTTAGCTGGGGACAGAGGGAGCTTGGAGCTGCTTTTGCATATAGTCATCTTATTTGAAATTGAGGAAACTTAGGTGTCTACATCAAGGACTGCAGGGCTGATGGAGAATGGGGAGGGTGGGGGACGTGAAATCCCTCCCAAACTGCACTTCTGTGTCCCACCCCGAGGCAGGCAGAATCCCTTTTCACTTCTAAAGAGCACAGAATCTTTGTCCTCAGTTAAATATTGAAGGGGCATGAGGAACCAGGGCTAGAGAGGGAAGCGGGAGGTAGGGAGGGCCCGAGCAGGATGGATTAGCAATGGCCCTCGTGCTCCCTCTCCCTCCCTCAATGGCACGGTCATCACCAAAGGGCCTGCTGCTTTCTCTCTGAGCTTGTGCTCCAGCGAAGGGGTAAGGGGCCAGGAGCACTGTGTGTCTCAGAGGCCCCGTGCCAGTGGGCGGGGGTGGGAGAGGTGGGGAGTGAGGGCTGCCTTCCAGCCAGAGGTTTGACGCTGTCCTCGGTCTGTTCCAGGGGAGGTTCAGACGCAAGACCGAGATGAAAGCTGTGCGGCCGCAGAGGTGCTGACAGCGCCGGAGGATGCCGGGAGGCCGGCTGTCAGCTCCCCGGCAGATGAGAGCCAGGGGCACCGACGCAAGCACTTTCATCCTTCATTACCCTCGTTACCTTCGGTGGAGGAAGAAGTAAACAGGCCTGGAAGGGAGACCATGAAACTGACAGGGGAGCAGGCAGCTGCAGAACCGGCGGGGGTCAGCGGGGAGAGGCCCGTGGAGGGACTGAGGGACGAGGCGGGGCCGCCCAGGTCATGCCAGGACCCCTCCGCATGCAGCCGTGCAGCAGCCGAAGCTTCACCCGCCCGGGAAGATGGCCAGGAGGGCGGAGGCCCAGGGAGCACCGTGAAAACATGAAGGGGAGCGGGACGTGGCGTGAGGACACCCGGGAGGCACCGAGGACAGAAAAGGGTTCGCCGTCCGCACAGCTCTGCGAAGCCGCTTTCCCCTCAACACCTCCAGATGCGGCTCCTGTCGCAGACTGAGGCTGTCCTGATGACGCCCGCACAGTGTGATTCATTAAATGCGGGTCCCCACGCTTCTCGGTGTCATCTCTCTCTGCCGGGGGATGCGCCGCTGTGAACCGGGCGGGGCCGGAGTCCTGGCCGCCATATGGGAATGGAGCCCAGCATTGTGGTTTGACTAGCCTTCCAGGTGATTCTGATGCATACTAAAATTCAGAACCTGGTCCAGCCTTTCCCTCTGAACCTGTAACAGGTGAGGGTATTCCTGTTATTTATTTTGATTTCAGAGGGGGGAGGGGCAGAGAGAGAGAGAGACATCAATGTGAGAGAGACATGGCAATTGGTTGCCTCCTGCACACTGACTCAGGGGGCCAGGAATCAAACCTGCAACCCAGATACATGCCTTTGACTGGAATTGAACCTGCCGCTCTCAGTCCAAGGGCCGATGTTCCATCCACTGAGCCAAACCGACTAGAGTTTTTTTTGTGTTTTTTTTTTGTTTGTTTGTTTTTAACATTCTTGAATGCTTAGAATGTTCCAAGCACCGTGAACAAGTCAGGTGAAATCCCTGCATATATTCTAGAATAAGGTAAACGTGGAAAATGCTGAGCACCAAGCCTAGCACAGAAAAGCACCTAATAAGCATGAGCTCATATAGTTCCCTTTAG
>NW_006296221.1:2034238-2042414 GCF_000327345.1 Myotis davidii
CCCCCTGTCATCCCAGGACCCCTCCGCATGCAGCCGTGCAGCAGCCGAAGCTTCACCCGCCCGGGAAGATGGCCAGGAGGGCGGAGGCCCAGGGAGCACCGTGAAAACATGAAGGGGAGCGGGACGTGGCGTGAGGACACCCGGGAGGCACCGAGGACAGAAAAGGGTTCGCCGTCCGCACAGCTCTGCGAAGCCGCTTTCCCCTCAACACCTCCAGATGCGGCTCCTGTCGCAGACTGAGGCTGTCCTGATGACGCCCGCACAGTGTGATTCATTAAATGCGGGTCCCCACGCTTCTCGGTGTCATCTCTCTCTGCCGGGGGATGCGCCGCTGTGAACCGGGCCGGGCCGGAGTCCTGGCCGCCATATGGCTGTTGCTCGGCACCCGCCTTTCTGACAGCGTTTGTTTCATTAGAGAGATGTTTTTTTATTAGCGTTTCATGATGTCTATCAAAATGATGGGAGGGCTTCAACCCGATGGGGTTTTTAATCAGATCTCCGTCGTTGTCACGGTGAGGCGGCTGGAGAGGAAGGTGTAATTGAGCGTAATGGGTCCGGAGGGCCCGCCGCTCCCCGCATCCCCGCAGGCAGAGCCCCGCAGGACCTCCCGTCAGGGGTGTTCTTGGCATCCTGCCCACCGCACGCTCTGTCCTGACACCCACCGGCAGGTGGAAGGGGCTTAAGCAGGCTCAAGGTGGTGCTTTGGGTCTGGAGCCACAGCCCCTGTGGAGACCTGTTTGCTGGCTGCTGGAGCCCCGTGTTCCAGCAGGTAATTCTGCAGAATTAATCGACTGGACTGATGGGGTGAGACGGGAGGAGGGGCACTCCAGGGTTGTTTTTATTTTTTGTTTCTGAGGTGAGATGCGGACCGGAACCTGGAAATGCTGCCTCTGTCAACCAACCTGTCTATGGCCATGTGGGACTGGGGCAAATATAGCTGCTTTGGGCCCATTCAGTTTCCTGCCCCACCCGGAACTGGAACCCATCACTCCTCCAACAGAAGGTGAAGGCTGCCTGCTCCGTGCCCCCAGGGACAGGGATTTTACAAACAAGACAGGGAGCTCGTGACCCTTGAGGGGAAAGAGAGAGGAAAACAACCCTGTTCCAGTCTGGTGAGGGAGCTGTGGAACCAAGTACTAGCTCCACGTGTGGGGACAGGGGTGTGGTCAACCCCACCAGGTTCCTTCCTTGAGGATAAAATGAGCTGTTCTCAGAGCATCTGGCCCTGCAGAAAACTGAAGGCTCATCCAGCGATAGGACTTACTTTGAGCTGAACTCAGTTTCTTTTCCTAGGAAGACCTGATACCAGACCCCGAAGCTCAAAACACTGAGCACCAGAGTCACTGCTTCAGACAAAGAGAGGCTCCCGGGGTGGGAAAGGTTGAAAATTCACCCTAAAAACCGGATGATCACAATCCTGGGGTGAAACCTGCACACATGTCCATGGCTAGCCCACCCTGCCACTTCCCCGCCACATTTCATCTCCTGGCGCCGCTCTGTAGCAGGGTAGGAGCCCGTGGGAATTCGTGCTGTCTCATTCCAAAGGGGCAACGTGCAGACAAGAAGGCCCAGTCCTTTGTCATGTGCATGATGGGGGAGCCTCCAGCAGCTTTCTATCCACTCACGGGAGGCCTCCCCTGCTGGTGGGATGGGGGCATGCACTGTGGCTCCTGGTGAGCTGGACACACCATCTGCCCCCGTCTGCCAGGCTGGAGTGGCCCTTTCCCCCACTCTGTGCTCCAGCCTCTTTCCCCTCCCCAGGCCCACCCCTCCGCTTCTTCTCCGGGGAGGCCATTTCCACAGCTGCAGAGCCCGCACAGCCCAGCAGCCACAGACATCATTTTCCTGCTGCACTTTGCCTTAATCGCCTGCAAATGTTTAGCCCTGCTGCATAGGACGCCAAAGTCACCAAAGGAGAAAACAGGCAGATTTCATGCCATCCCAATCAAAGGGACAGTGTCTCCCGCAGAAGCTCTGGTTGTGACACACGGTCGGCTAGGGCCCGTTGATGACTTTCCAGAAAGCAAAGCTTATAGTGAACTCCCAACACAGTCCATCATGGGCAGGAAACTGCCATGAGCCCCAGGGAGTCTGGGGTTCAGGGCAGGGAGGTCATAGAGAGTGATCACCTAAACCCCCTGCAGGCAATCAGCCTAGAAAGGCATTGTGTTATGAGATGGCATTAGAGCCAATGAGTCGATCCTGTTGTCGTGGCCCATACACACCTGTGACATTGTCCCACCCCTGCTATCCCAACCCAACATGGTTCTTGTGTTCCATAGCATTAAAGAGAGTTCCAGCCATTACTGATGGTTGCCTTTTGTCTTTTTAGGAGTCACTATGAAAGGGTGCAGCCTTCTCTCCCCTATTCTACCAGATAACCCTGCATCAGTCAGGGTCTCCTCAACTGTAATTCACACTTTTTGTTTAAGAAACTTAGCAATAGAAAAATGAAGTATACTGCATAACAAGAACTTTAGAAATAGGGCCTTCCAGGTCTGGTTCAAGGATCTGGGTTCCCATCATCCTGCTCTGGCTGCCTCAGTGTCAGCTAATTCCTCACACTCACAAGAAGGCTGCAACAGCATCAGCCATCAACCCCTCTCCCAGCTTTGTTCAAAGGCAAAAGGAAGTTTCCCCTTGTGTGTGTGTGTGTGTGTGTGTGTGTGTGTGTGTAAGAGCAAAACGCTCAGTTCTTGTAGTATTTCATTGGTGAGAATTGTCACACCCTATGTCTAAACCAATCCCTGGCAAGGGAGATGAAAGTATGTCCTGGGTTTAGGTTCACAAATTGGGGAGGAGCCCTGTCCCTGAACATGTAGACCCTACACGGGTAAACACCAAAACAAAATCAGGCCTTGAGAAGCATAGGCACGTTGAGAATAGATTTGAGTAGGAGGCCATCAACAGCATTGTCACTGAACCCCAGGTCTGGTTTTTTTAATTTGTTTCCTCTTATAAAGCCAGAATATTATGTTACTGATGAGGGTGGCCTTGGGGGGAGGGTGGTGGTGGTTGTGTGTGTTTTGTTAGTTAAGAAGAATGCCATCTCCTCTCCCCTCTCTCCTGGCTTCTCTATCATCCGTCCTATTTCGAAACTGGAACGCTCCCACCTTTGTTTACCTCCTCAAGTGTGTCTGTCCTGCCATTATTTTTCCAGCCTGGTTGCCAGCAGAATGCAGAGCCGTCCGGGTAAATGAAACAGAGCTGACAGGTCTCTTAATGAAAGCGTGTTCGCACGGCCTGCATTTCTGGCGATCTCTCTGTACCCGGGAGCCTTTAGGTGAGGACTTTTACATATGAGTGTTTGTCGTTCTTTTAATTAAGGCCCACGGAAATGGATTGGTTTTTGCAAACCAGGCATTTCTCATCCCTAACGCCTCTCTCTTTCCAACCTCTCTGTCCCTCCTCCTCCTCCCCCTTTCGCCTTGGCTGGCACAGCTATTCCCAAAGCCTCTCCATGGGGAGGCTGCTCATGGCCCTCAGCTCAACCCCTGCTGGAACCTCCACCCAGTTGGCAACCTTAAATAAGCCAAATTCATTTTCCCGACATTGTTTTTCTGTGCCCTCTCTCCCAAGCACACACCACCATCACGTTGGGAAGTTCTAAAAAAGGGTTCTGGTATCTGTCATTCATATGTTGGGGTGCATTTTCAGATGTGTTCTTCCTACTGGAGCATGGAGGATAGGTACCCCGATTCCCCATGGGAGTTTCAAAGACCGGCTACTTCCCTGTCTCTTTAAAATTACAGCATGACTTGGCTCCTCTTGTTTTTTTGTTCCTCAAAAAAAAAAAAAAATGGCCCTTCCTCCTGGCTTGACCATTTTCCGGCAGCCCTGGGGCTGGCTTGGTACCCTACTTCTCTTTGAAAGAGTCTCTCTTTGAGCATCTTCTCCCTCTGCTTTTATTCGGGAAGCCTCCTTAATAATATGGAGGGTACCTTAGGATGCCAAAAAGGCAGAGGAGTCCCCTTAACTCACTCGGCTAATATATTCCCTTTTTTCCAGATGTCTTTCTGAACAAAGAAAAATGTGAAGATCAGAGAGATGCAATAGAGAGCTCAGTAGTGAATCTAAATAGAAATGAGAAGCAGGAAGAATAAGAAGGACCCGTCTCTGGATGTTATGATTGCTCACAAAAACAAAGCAAACCACATTGATACAGCATGAAGGCAATTTAAAATGATAGATATTGATGCGCTGCCTTACATTCTATATCACCTCTTTACTAAATGAGAATGTTTTGGAATGCACAGTGAATGTTTGTATACCACTGACTAGTTTGACTTTCTGGAACTTAAGTGAGCCCAGGAATATACATTTTTGGGGATCTTAGCCAAGACCAGTGGTAGCCTATTAAATTTAAAACAATTGGCTTTTTAAAAAAAGGCAAAACAGCTGCTATTTTGTAGTTTAATTTTTAAAAAAGAAGTAACTCCTATTCATTTACAGGCTTTGCTGTATTGGATTCTATGATCATCACGTGTCATGACTGTATCATTTTTGTTACCTGAAATAAATATGTGGTAATTTTCCTTATATAGATGTTTAATTATCTTTATTATTTGGGTCATTTTTCTCTCTCCACCCTCGCTGCAGCCAAACATAGGCTGAGCGTTTCTTCATATACATATTGTAGCAACTTATCAGTTACAATCTATCACCTAAAATTATTAGCTCATATGCTCATCATGAACATTAAGGAGAATGTAAAGATTTTATGTATTCAGTCTAAAATGCCAGATCTAAAATCAGTTCATTTATTTCCTGCAATCTTTCAAGTTGATCCAAGTATTCACTGATTTGCTCTATTTTCTCACATTTTCAGTATTTCTGTGTATATATATATATATATATATGCACTGAAAAGCCCAGCTCAGAAAAATTCACTGCAATTCTGAGAAAAAGCTTATCCTAAACATCTAAAGATAGCATTTCTAATTATTGTCTACATTGTGTTTAAACTGTGCAAACTTGAGCATTCTTCTCACTTTACCAGCTGTGTCTAGGTAGAGTCATGACATCAAATGCTTCTAATTTTACAAAAAGAAATCAAAACAAGTGTGTGTGTTGAAGTCTCGGTGACAAATTCGAACCCTGTGAGTCAAACAGGCAAGCTGATTAGCAAGCTGGCTGGGAAGTCAACACAGCAAATGTAAAGAGATTAACAAAATAGACTCGTAAGGGGAGAGGCTAAAAATAGCCTCCAGGGGCCAAGTGGGGCCAAAGGACAGGTTTGGTGGCAGGTTCTGGACCAAAAGCAAATGCCTGCCTTTCTGGCCCACCATCTGTCCCTCATCTCCGATCCCCTCCCCACAAGAGCTGGGATCCCAGAGTTTCTCTTCTAACAAACCTAAGAGGTGGCACCCTTTTCTTTACTTGAATCTTTCCCATGATGTGGCACTCAGTACCTCACAAGGTAGTCCAATCCATGAGGAGTAGCTATTTTTCTGACCATAGCCAGGGTGACTAATTAGACACTTAGTAGATCCTGAGGTCTTCACGGGATGCTCTACAGCAGTGGTTCTCAGCCTGTGGGTCGCCAATCTGTGAGTAGTGACCCCTTTGGGGGTCGAACGACCCTTTCACAGGGGTCGCCTAAGACCATCGGAAAACACATATATAATTACATGTTGTTTTTGTGATTAATCACTATGCTTTAATTATGTTCAATTTGTAACAATGAAAATACATCCTGCATATCAGATATTTACATTATGATTCATAACACTAGCAAAATTACAGTAATGAAGTAGCAACAGAAATAATTTTATGGTTGGGGGTCATCACAACATGAGGAGCTGTATTAAAGGGTCATGGCATTAGGAAGGTTGAGAACCACTGCTCTACAGCTTTCCTGAATAATACTTGATTTAATCCTCACAACAATCCAACAGGATAGTTTTATTTTACAGATGAGGAAAGCCCTGTCCAAAGAGGTGCAGTGACTTGCTCAGGTCGCACAGAGTGTGAGTATGGCAGAGACGGGGTTCCAAACAGGCTTTTCTAGTTGAGCCCGAGCCATCAACCATCACACTCCACACATTCCTTCACCCCGGCAGGGGACTGCAATTTGCCCTTGTATCAGTTCCTCTCTTTTTCTTGGCTTTGGAGCCCCATGGAATAGTGTATCAATTCCATTCCCATTAATGGACAGAACAGAAAGGAGTAGGTCTGCTGGGGTCTCTCCTCTGTCTGAGGGGCTAAGGGTAGTGAAGAGAGAAACTAAGAACAGAAGGTGCTATGGTCTGAATGTGTCCCCCCAAAATAAATATGTTGAAATGCTAACCCTCTAAGATGATGGTAGTAGGAGGTGGAGCCTTTGGGAGATCCCAAAATTATGAGAGACATTAGTGCCTAAAGGGTTCCAGAGAGATCCCTTGCACCTTCCATCATGTGAGGATGCAGCAAAAAAGCACTTGCTGTGAACCCCAAAAAAGTCTCTAACCTGGTCATGCTGGTACCATGATCTTGGACCTCCAGCCTCCAGGAGTGTGAAAAATAAATTCCTGTTGTTTGTGTGTGTGTTTGTGTGATAGCAGCCCAAACAGAGGAAGACAGGAGGTAAGTGGTGAAAAGCACCAGTCTCCTTCTGAAAAATAAACCCAAACCTCCTGGGTGATCCTGAATTAACCTATAATCTGGCAGCAGAGTCAACGATGACGTGTCTGGCATTTTATCTCTCTGTAATTGCTGCCTGGTCAGCTTTTAATTGTGAGGATAGGTGAGCCCATCTCTTTGAGATCAGGATATTTAAAGACACGGTTTGCTCATCCCCTGTCAGTGCTGACCTGTAGAGTTCAAGTTCAGGTTTCAAACCAGTGAGAACCAGTTGGGGGAGCAGAGTCACCAGACAAGAATAGCCCTTCTCCCCAATCTTCCCTTGGGTTCAAAGGAAGAACTTCCAATGACAAGTTAGTCCTGGTAAGAGGTAAAAATAACCACTGGGGATGGGTTTCTGGCTAAGGTTCAGTTTGACTCACTGTTTTAAGAGTCGGGGAGACATAGAAGCTGCCTCCAACTAACCAGGGTGCAAACGCCACGGCTGGGACGTGAGTCTACACCAGGAGGTTGGAAAGTTATTATGAGAACTTTTGTTCAGTAAATGAAGGTGGATACGCAAGACTGATCTAGTCTGCGTGTAGATTGTGATTTTCAAAAAGAGGCTGAAACGCCAAGTTTCGAATTAAAAACAGCCGCCTTCGGGCTCCGTTGCTTCCAAGTGCCTTTGTGTGGAGAAGAGCATCGTCCTGGTTGTGCAGAGGCCGGCAATGCTGTCTGCCAGCACAACCCCCTGTAACTTGCCCAGTGACGCCGCTTCACTGGCCGGACCTCAGCCGCCTGGGAAATGGACCTCATGCCGCACGGATTTCAACTCCCGTGTCGGAAACACCGGCAGCCTATTGCAAACAGTGGGCCTTCTCTCCGGTTGGGTTCCACCGCTCCGGGATGAAGCCCAGAAAATGGCATTTTCCTTTCTTACTTCCCACAACAAGCCTTGCCGGTGGAATTGGGACGAGAGGAACAAGGAGAAGTCCTACAGGGGTTTTGGAAATATCTTTGCTACTTTCAAATAGTAACTGAGCCCGGGAGAGAAGCCTCAAACCAACAAAGTAACAGAAGCCCTGATGCAGTACTGAGCTGCTGCGTTTTTAATGTGCAACGTGAAGATTGCCAGACCCCCCAAAGGGTATCTCTCCGCAGGGTGGCGAGAAATAGCCCAAAGCTCCTTCCGGCAGGCAGCACGGCTGGCAGGGCCCCGCATTGGCGGTGGGTGGGGAGGTGGGGACTCTAGGCAACCCCAGGCCAGGCCTCAGAGAGCCTGGCAGAATCTAGGAGGTGGAGGAGGTGGAGGAGGTGGGGGGGTGGGGGAGGCGTGTCCTGAGGGCATAGAGGTATCTCAGGGCTCATGGGGTGAGGGCAGGGGTGACAGGGCAGAAAAGGACCTCAGGAGCCTAGGAGGCCCTCGGGGTAGATGGAGTATATGGTAGATGGAGGGGCGTACCTCTGGGGGTTCTTAGAGTTCAGGGTAGGGGTGCTCCGAAGGGGGGGCTACCCTCTGGATGGAGGGGGGTGTCTCAGCATGCCTGGCTGGAATCTCAGGGTAGAGAGTGTCTCTGGAAAAAGAGGGAGGGTCTTGGGGCACAGGGACGGGGTCTCGGGGGGCTGGGAGGGG
>NW_006296221.1:2042882-2055081 GCF_000327345.1 Myotis davidii
CCCCCGAAGCTGGCATCAGAGCCCACCGAGGCGCAGGCCACCAGGAACCAGCAGGCACACAGCAGCGCCAGCATGGCTGGACTCCGGCACCTGCGGGCACCCCGGGGGCGGGGGTGAAGTGAGGCTTAGTCAGTAGAGACAGGGAATCTCCGGAACCGCAAGTCCTTGGGTCCAACCCATCCCCACCAAGATACGTCCTCGTCCAGTCGTTCTTTCAGCCCTTATTTCTCCAGGTTCAGAAACTGTGCTTATAAACACGAATGGCACGAAAATCTCAAGAAACTAACTTGTAGGAATCTTTCTGAGCCACGAATCTGATCATGGTTCTCCCAAGCCCTAGCTTCCTGGGTGGGGAGTCTCGGGGCAGGTGGGAGAGGACCTTGGGGCCGTGAGAGGGAAGGTCGTGGTCCTTCCAGACGCCTCCCCGTCTGCATCTCCCCGCCCTGCCACTCTAAGCATCCCCCTTGCAGGCCTTCCTAAGACTTGCTGCCCCTGCCTCTGGGCCTTGGCCGTGTGGTGCCCTCTCTCAGAGGTGCCCTGTCCCCCTTCTCAACCAGGTTGGTAGATGTGAAGACAGAAACTCTGTTTTACTCATCAGTGCCCCAAGTGCCTGGGCCTGTACTGGCAGTGGGAAACCTTTAATAGGTGACTGTTGAATGAGGAGTTCACTGAGGGACAGACATGTCACCCAGTCATTCCAGCTTCATCCTGTGATTAAAGATGGAGCCGGGTGCTAGGGATGGATGGAGGAAGCAGTGACCATGTCCCTGAGGAACTCCGGGAAGGCTTTCCGGAGGAGGTGGGTTTTGAGCTGGGTTCTACAAGACAAGTAGGAGTTTTTCAGCCAAGCCAGGTTGAAAGCTCATTTCAGGCAGAAGGCACAGCATGGCATGTTCACACACTGTGAAAAGACACTGTTGGGGGGCCAGGGCGGGGGGAGGACGGATAGGAGGGGGAATCAGTGTGGCTGGAACATGACTGGTGCCACGGGGGAGAAGTCGAAGCTCAAGGGTGAACTTTGAGCCAGGGGTTGAGGGGGTGGATTTGCTGTGCTGATCATGGATATTAACTGGGAGGCTTGTATGGATGGAAGTTTTTGAGCAGAAAAGTGGGTGATGAGATAGCCTTTAGCTCATTAAGTCTGGCAGGAGGAAGGATGTGGGGTGGTCTTCAGGGGAGAAGAAATGGGAATAGCCTAGGGAGAGATGGAGACTCTGAGCAGGAGAAACAGATAGTCAGAGGGCGATGCGTTCGGAAGCTGTTGCAGCAGCAATGAAGGCTTTCTCCAAGGTGGAGGCAGCAGAGGTAGAGGGGGCATGGGTTGCGGAGACACCGTGGGGAACCCTGTGGGGAAGGAGGGGGAGAAGGTGAGGATGACTGAGTTCCCAGGGGAGCCTGGGTGCCTGGAGAATGGTCAAAGGCCATGAGGAGAGAGGGGAAGATGCTGGGGAGTGCCCAGGTGGGATGTTCAACAGAGGCCTGGAAATGCAGCTGTGGCTCGAGGAAGCAGCAGCGCCGCGGGGAAGGGCTCTCAGGATCGGCTGCACTTGAGATTCTGGCTCTTAGACACCAGAGGCCTGCGCTCCACCCTAAGAAAATCTGATCCCATGGGCCGGGATTGTCTTTTTAAAAATAAAAAAAAAGTTCCATCAAAGATTCTGGGACCCAGCCAGGGACTTTTAGAGTCAGACACAGATTCAAAGCCCAATCCAAACCACTGTGACACCATCAGGAAGGTCTGACTCTGTCTTAGCTACTTGAAAATAAGCCCCGTAATACCAGTGAGGGTCCCGGTTAAGTATTAAACAAGATACTATGTTCCAGGCTCCTTTCACATGTTTAAGTCTGCCCTCAGGGGTCACTGCTGCCTCCCAAAAACTGGTTTGAGGGTCAGCTGCACTTCCAAAGGCCTTCTCCAACCCCAAAGCAAGCGTCGTTGTAAAAGCCAACGCCAGGGTTGAGTATTGATTCTTTCAACAATCATTACACAAAGTGGGTCTGGTAGGGTGATGAAGAGAATGGATTCTGAGCCCCGGCCAGGTGGTTCAGTTGGTTGCAGCATCAACCCAGGCACCAAGGGTTTTGATTCCCAGTCAGGGCACATGCCTAGCTTTCAGATTTGATCCCCGGTCAGGGCGAGTACAGGAAGGAACCAATCGATGTTTCTCTCTCAGATCGCTGTTTCTCCCCCCACCCCCCTCCCTACCCCCCCTTCCTCTCTCTCTCAAATCAATTTTTTAAAACAACCCAAAAAGTGTCCTTGGGTGAGGAGGAAAAAAAATAATAATAGATTCTGAAGCTCCCTGCCTAGGCCTGAAACTGACTCTGCCCTGCGCTCGCTAAGGGTTCGCTGTTACTGTTATTTTTGTTGCAGAGCAGCGGAGTGGCTGGACTGCAATCTCTAACCGGGCCCCACCTCCTCTCTGAGCCTCAGTTTTCTTAATCCGCAATTAGGGATGATTACACTTCCCTTTGGGCTTTGCTGTGACACTCAGAAGAGACCATTAGAATTGCTAACATACATTGAACACACGTGCCTGGCACTGTTGAAAGCAGTTGGCACGTGTCAATTCATGTGAGCCTCACAAGAACTCTGTGGGGTGGGTGGTATTGTGGTCCCCATTTTGAAGCATGGGGAAGCTGAGGCGCAGAGAGGCGAGTGTGTTGTCCAAGGTTACACATTCAGCAACGGTGGAGGACAAGATTGGAAAGCGTGTGGTCTGCTCCGAGCCCCTGGCTTAGACCCCACACTGCACAGCTCTCATCAAAGGCACTGAGCTCAGAGTGGGGACCTAGAAAGTTCTCCATTCATGGAATGGAGAACTTTCTAGGTCCCCAGCTCTTTTCTCAGGGGTCAGAGACAAACCACAGATAGAGATTTCAGGCCCAACAGATGAGAGCTGATACCGAAGCCGGGAGCAGAGGATCCCAGGAAAGGCTCCAAGAAGGCCTGGCAGGTGAGGAGGAAAGCCCAGAAAGTGACATCAAGAGAACCACCTCTGACGTGGCCTGGTGTGACATAACCCGGGAAGTGACTGCGGCCATGGGACCCTCCCTGCCAGGCCTCAGCCTCAACTCTCCATCACCTGGGACCGACCCCTCCCTCTGAAGCAGTCCTACCCCCTAGGAGGGCTCTGCCAACCGGAAAGTTCTTCCTTAAAAGCATAGAGCACAAACAGACTGTTCTCTCCCGAGAACACTTG
Source organism: Myotis davidii (assembly GCF_000327345.1). Lineage (NCBI taxonomy): Eukaryota > Metazoa > Chordata > Mammalia > Chiroptera > Vespertilionidae > Myotis > Myotis davidii. Next base: position 2,046,086 of record NW_006296221.1, read on the forward strand.
GCTAATAATTAACAGGTTATGGAGATGTTTTCCGCTTAACAAAAAGAAAATTTGTCCTGAACGCCAGACAAGCCCTGACTTCTGGTTTCTTAGGCCTTCCTTTTCTGTCCCTGAGGCCAGCTCCCACGAGGTTCAGCCTTCCGACGCAGTCTCCCCCTTCATTTGAACTGTGGGTGGCCAACTGGTTTTTCAGGACTTGGTCTGGGGGGACAAGATAATGCCGGGCCTCACTCCTAGAAGAAGCCTGGTTGGGAGCCTGAGCCGCCTCCCCCAAGCAGGTGGCTTTTTCTCAGTTGCTCCCGCCACCCGAGCCATGCAACACCCAGAGAGGGCAGCCTTGCTCCCTCCAGACTGATCTTTTCTCGCACTGACGTCCTCTCGGTCCGGCCCTGGCAGGTCCAAAGGAGAACAGCTTTCTCCCACTTGCCTTCCTCACCCCTCTCCCCAGCTCCCCGCTCATCCCCTCAGAGCAGCCAGCCTGTCACTGTTTCTGTCTCAAGAAGATGATCAAATACTTTCCCAAGAGAAGGCCTGATGCCTCACCCCGGTTTAAACTCCTAATAGGCGCACCCCGAGAAGAATGAAATGGACCTCAACTTGGCTCCTACCTTTCCAGCCCTTCCAAGAGCGTTTCCCTGCCAGAGGCGTGGAGAGCAGCACCCCGCAGACGGTCTGGTCTGGTCCCTGGAATGCGGGCTGACTCCCGAGGCTGGGCTGTTTGTGGGTGTGCCGGAAAGCCAGCCCGTGGGAGTGGTTACCCTGAGGAAAGAAGGTCATTGGGTGGTTGGGGAGGGAAAGCAGGCCAAGCTGGCCCTAGTGGAATTGCCTCACCTCCTTCTCCTCTGTTCCTTCCTCCCCTAACTCCTCCCCAGCCCTAGGTTTCGCCGGCCAAGTATTCCTTGTCAATGACCTCGGCGGTTTGTACAGACTTAGCCACTGACCTTCAGCACAGCAGCAGCAGGGGAATGAAAATGAGACCAAAAATAGCCTGTTTGGAAAGGTGTACAATGGTTTCTTTAATGAGAGGCCCTTTGCTCTCTCCCAATTACCTTAGCTATTGACTCATTTTTGCTGGAGGCTCCCACGGTGGAAATGGGCACCTGACAGATATGCATGATGTTTCTCAGAGTCAGGCCACCCCACCTGAGAGCTGAGACTCCAGTGTGGCCGCACAGGTGGCAGAGTCCCAGCTGTGTCCCGTCCTAGCGATGGGCTCCTGGACCAGCGGGTTCTCTCTGCCTCCCTTTCTTCATCTGCGTGTATGAAATGGGGACATCATGCTAACCGGTACCATCGCCTTCAGCGTTGCTGTCGCTTTATTAGAGACGTTATGGAGTATGGCGTCTGCGTGAACCTTGAGCCCATCCCCTCCCCAGCAGCCTTTCTTCCTTTGCTGCTGTGATCTTTCCTCAATCATAGGGCTTTTCCAGAAATAGAAGCTTTTCTTCAGGCAGCTGGCCTGACAGCCTGTGTGCCCTCCAGCCTTCCTTCCACAAGCGCTTAGTGGGTGCTCACTGCACCCCAGGTACTGCGCAGTGTGCCAGGTGTCCAAAGCAGCAGGCGTCCCTGCCCTCGGGGATGCACACTCTAGGGCGGGGGGAGGGGCGGGGAGCAGAAACAGCAGTGTCAACAGGTCCGTCCAATACAGAGTGGGGAGTGCAGCTGGGGAGGGATGGACAGGGCCCCTAGAGACCCAAACACTAGTCCTGGCCCCAGGAAAGCTGGTTCCACATTCAGACTGTAGTCCCACCCAGGCTGAGTGAATCCGTTGCCAGAAGGCGCTTCCTGGAATCATCTTTTAAAAAGCTGGTCATTCTAGTGAGCGGCCAAGTCTGAGAACCACTACTTGGCAGGAAGAACTTGAACTAAAGATCTTTGGCCGGGACAGCCAGTCCAGATGATAACATGGAAACTTCTGGGAACTCAGGGCTCTAGCCCGCTGCCCCGCCATCCACCCTCAGGCTCCCGGGAACTCCTCAGCTCAGCCCCTGCCGCTCTGCATTCTGCTTCTGGGTGTAGTGTCCTTGGCTGTGGACTTTCCAGAGTTCCAGCCGCCACTTCCCACCCCGCCCCACTACACAATGTTCTGGTTTCTCATTGGGAAACTTTCATCCATTTTTTTTACTCTGTATTTTCATTCAGTTCTTGAAATAATAATAATTATGTAAATTCACGATTACTGCATCGAATGGTGCTTTCTTCATTTAATCTGATTTTCTTTCTTTTAAGGTCCAAGAAAGATCTCCATATGGACTTCTAGAACTGGTGTTAAAGTCCAGGCTCTTTCATCTTTAGGGCCTTCTAGGGGAAATTCACCCCGACCCTGGCAACATCCAATTCCCCTTCCTTTGGTAATAGCACTCCAATTTCCTTCTTGGAAACCATTCACTTTCAGGCAATCCAGGAGGTACTGACTCCACCCCTTGCTCCCAAGGTGGGTTCATGTCAGGGTTGCATTTGTTCCTAGATAATCCATTCAGAGCTAAGGAGATGCATTGACACTTTTGCTGGGACTGTTGGGAGAGAGGAATCCTCTCTGTCCCCCTGGACTTGAAACTGGCGGAGAAAGAAGGACGATATTGCAGCCACCTTGCCCCATAAGAGAGAACCTGCCTGAGGAGAGGGCCAATGTGGAGGGGAGCAGAATAAAAGTAAGGTGAGGTATAGACCCAGCAGCAGTGTTTGAGCCCCTGGATCTCGCCATGGCTGAAGCTCTAACTCTTCATTATGAGGATCAATACATTTTTATTTTGTTTAAGTTGTTTGGATTGGGTTTTCTGTACTTGAACTGAATACTTTACAAAACACTTCCTCATATGATATGCTATTCAATGCCTTCAATGATTGTGTGGAAGGGCTATTCATTTGCTTACTATGTAGACAAGGAAATGAAGTTCACAGAGAGTAAGTAATGGGCCCAAAGTTATAGAACTAGGAAATAGCAAAGTCGAGATTTCAACTCAAGACTCTCTGATTCCTAATCATTACACTTCACTGCCTCCCAGGTTAAAGGGGAAAGAAAAGTTAGAAACAAAACATGAATCTGCATGGCGCAGTTATCTCCGTAACATCAGTGCCTGCCCTGCACTCGAGACATAGAAATGTTGATATCTAAACCAACTCATGCCCCACCCTGTACAGCATAAAACTAAGAGAGCCTTGGCAAGCAGCCCTATTAGTAGATGCAGATGTACTCAAATCTGCAGGGTGAAGCAAAAGTAGGTTTACAGCTGTGAGAATGCAAAACAGAGTTTATTCTTGTATTATTACTTATTCATTATTGTGTTATTTTCTGTATGAACCACTGTAAACCCACTTTTGCCCCACCCTGTACATAGAAGAAATCTCTGCTAGAGGACTATGTTCTTCTTTTACACAGAAACTGGAGGCTCAGTGAATAAAATTTTTTTTGTGCAGGGAAGGGGGGGGGAGGAGTGACGTCCCTCAGCCTGGCCTGCACCCTTTCCACTCTGGGACCCTTTGGGGGATGTCCGACTGCCGGTTTAGACCCGATCTTCCAGGAAGCCCAAACCACTTCTGCCTGCCAATTTGATTGCCCCTAACGGCTCCCCTGCCGGCCTGATTGATGCCTAACTGCTCCCCTGCCATCCTGGTTGCCCCTAACTGCCCTCCCCTGCCAGCCTGGTTACCCTAACTTCCCTCCCCTGCAGGTCTGGTTGCCTCCAACTGCCGGGCTGGTTGCCCATAACTGACCCCCTGCCAGCCTGGTTGCCCCTAACTGCCCTCCCCTGCAGGTCTGGTTGCCTCCAACTGCCCTCCCCTGCTGGCCATCTTGTGGCGGTCATCTTGTGGTGACATCGTGCGAGGGCATCACGAGAGGGCATGACACCACCTAGGCTTTTATTATATAGGATACCAGTTGTAAATAGCTTCTCACACAATGTCCAGAAAACCAATAGAGTGAAAGTCCATCAGGAAATAAGTGGTTACCATGAGGAGAAAAAATTTAAAAACAACAATTAGGGTTCCAGGCTGCCTCCCTAAAAGGCTGTTCTGTGTCATGACAGGCTACCCAACCAGAACCCTTCAGACATGCCCCAGGAAAACTTCAAGGGTGTCATAACTGCCTAAGGTTCTTCCAGAAACCGCTGGGGGAGGGAGTGGAACCAGGTAACTGCATAATTCAATCTTGGATCCTCTCATTTTGTCCAAAACATATTTGGTTAATCTGGTGGGGGGGAGGGGAAGAGAGAGCCTTGTTGGCAAGGTGCGCAGGAAGGAAAAGGGCATCATTCTTATTAATAATAATAAAGTAATAACATCAAACATTTATTAAGTGCTGCTTGTGTGCCCGGCACTTATTAAGCAATTTACAGGCACCTTTTCATCCATGTTAATGGCACTGCTCCTCAATGAAAAAGACAGATTGCATTCTGTGTCCACGTCACATTCTGGCAAGTGTCCTTCTCACATCACCCTTCCATTCAAGTGTCTGGACAATGCGTTTGAATCAAAAAGTAATGAACACCAGTCAGAACCAGGAATTTCTCAACTAGGTCCACTTGGCTGACCATGTGAGAACAATGACCAAAGTTTGGACACAAAAGCACTGCCTTTTCTGACCAGAAGGTGAGTGTGTGCAAAGCATTCTCAGGAAAATACAGAGTGAAATCCTTCTTGGCTAAGTGTTCATGGACCCTGACCCTGCCTCCAGGCCTGCTTTCTGGCTGGACCTGTGAGAGGAAGCTCAAGTCATTCGAAAGCAAGATGCAGTATGAGTAACTCAAAAGCATATCCAAGGTGGTACTGATTTCCTCAAAATAACTGCACAGTACTTTCTGCTTGGCATAAGAGAAGCCTTTTCCAGCCTACTCATGTTTATTTAAAAATACAGCCAGTGTGGCTCAGTGGTTAAGCATCAACCTAGGAACTAGGAGGTCATTTCGATTCCCGGTCAGGACACATACCTGGGTTGTGGGCTCGATCCTCAATGAGTGGCATGCAGGAGACAGCCGATCAATGATTCTCTTTCATCGTTGATGTTTCTATCTCTCTCTCCCTCTCCTTTCCTCTCTGAAATCAATAAAAATATATTTTAAAATGTATATATATTTGTTGAGCCCACAGCCTACATCTACCCATCTTCTTGCTGTCTCCCACTGCAGAAGCTGGAAAGCTATTGGCCACCTCATCACCTTCCCCTGTTGACCTCTCACACACACACCCTGCAACCTCACCATAATGAAGAAATACTCTCCCCACTCAGCCAGCTTGGCCCAGTCCCTTGCCTGCACAGCCCCATCATGGCCAAACGAACAGAAAACATGGGCAGAAACACCTCAGGGAATGTGTGGAAAATGCACAAACCTCACAACGTGTGGAGAACAGAATGTACGGACAAGGTGATAGAACTTCTCTAGTCCTAGGTTTATAGAAAATCGTTGCTGAAAGAAATTACAGAGGAAGGAGAGGTCTTATGATTCAGTCTCCATTTTAGAAAATGAATTAGGATGTGTAAGTGCTAACAGGATTCCAAAGCTTCAGATTCTAGGCCCAGGGGAGGAAATTGTCAGGAAAGCAGCCATGGGCCTCACTCAGAAAATGAATGCCATATGGCTCTGGCCACTGTTAAATGATGTCTAAATGGAATGGGTGACCACCTTCATCACAGGCTCCAAACCACAGTCACCCACTGCGTCCTCCCAGATGGTAAAGCCACAGGACAGCAGTATCTGGAAGATTGGAAGGTTCTGTGTTATGGCCCTACTAGCATATTCTGGATTTCATTTCACAGAATGTTGGAGCAATCTTCCAAAGCGATCAAGCTCCTCCCAGTGCTCTGGGCCCTGGCCCAGCTGTGCAGGGCAACATCTTGCCCTTCCTGGAGAGAATACAGGAGTAGGGTTGAGTCTCAGGACACCCTCCTGATAGTGGAGATGGAATAGGGGCTGCTGGCACCTCCAGCTGGGGATTGAGGCATGGAACTTCTGTCCATCTCAGCATAAGAAATGTTCACACTGGTCCTTTTCTACACAACTATTACATGAGAAGCAGATATTTATTTCTTATTGGTCTGTTGCCTTCAAAAGCCAGAGCAGAAGAGATGGAAGCTAACTATTGGCTCAACAATTTGATTTTACTCATAGAGATGTATTTGAATAACCAGAGCACTGCTAAGATTGGGTATTATTGACCAGGATAAAGTTAAATCTTCATTCATGAGCATATATGCATTATATAAACACTAGTATAGACTTGATTTTTTTTAAAAAAAAAATGCATTTACAAGCGAGAACAGCCATTTGTAAAAGAAATGCCTGTGTATGGGCTGAAACCATTGTCTCTTTTTAAAAAATACTAATCCTCAAAGTTAGATAATCTCAAACAGAACTTGAACATTTGCTACAACAGAAATTGAAGCTCAAATGTCTATGGAGGCCAAGCAGGTCACATAATGAATAAAGTGGGCCAGGTATACATCGTCTCCTTTTTGTCTGAACAGACAGCCTTTTATCTACCTTTTGTCTTCGCATGTAATGGGGATATTTACCCAAAGAATATTTGTCTTCAGTGAAAAGAACAACAGCCCATTGAAAAATGGTAATTCAGCCCCAGTGCCTGGGAGACGATAGAGAAGAGTGGGAACTGGAGAGAACATGCCAAATCTATAGGGGGCATCAGCTGCTCAACAGGATGTTGCCATATAGGAATGTAGCCGGCTATTCCCAGATCTTCTATTTCTCAAGAGAGGCCAGGTGAAAAAATATTTATCATGCAAACAGTTAAGCATAAGATGAGCATGACTATATTAATATCAGATAAAGTAGATATCAAGACAAAGGTTATTACTGTAGTGTGTGTAGATAGTCACAGCTACTGGACATTTCGCAACGATAAAAGCCACGTTTATTAGGAAGACAATTATCCTAAACATTTACACACACAATAACAAAGCTTTAGAGCACACTAAATAAAAACGTATAATGCTGCAGAGAAAAATAAATCCATAATCATAGTTGCACATTTTTAACAGACCTTCTTATTAATTGATAGAAGAAATAAATAAAATATCAATTAGTACATAGATTATCTGAGAAACGCTATCAACCAACATGACTGAAATATTTTCCCAATGATTGCAAAATGTGTTCTTTTTACATGTTCATGAAATGTTCAACAAAATACACCATATTCTAGTCTATGCTGATTTCATTAAATTTAAAAAGGTTAAAGCCTACAGGCTATGTTATCTGATTTCAGTGAAATAAAAATAGAAATCAATAATGAGATATATAGAAAATCCCCAAATATATAAAAATTAAATAATGCACAGTAAGTAATCCATGAGTCTAAAAAGAAACCATAAGGGAATTAGAAAATATTTCTAAGTAAATCATAACGAAAACAGCATATCAAAATTTGTGGGATGCAGCCAAAGCAGTTATTAGGAGAAAATATATAACTTTAAGTGCCTATATTTTTTAAAAAGAAAGCTTTAAATGTTAAGAAGCTAGAAAAATAACAGCAAATTAAATCCAATATAAGTAGAAATAATAATAATAATAATAATAATAATAATAATTTAAAAATATAAACCACTGAGATTTAAAACAGATAAACATTACAGAAAGTTTGAGAAGCCAATAGTGGACTCTTTGGAAAGATTAATAAAACTGATAAAGCTCTAGCAAGACTACTTTCAAAATCCAAATTACCAATGTAAAAAATGAAAGAGGGCATAACACTCATATTCTATAGCTTCAAGAGGATAAGTAAATATTTTAAACAAATTTATGTTTATAAATTCAATAACTGAGATAAGACGGAAAGCATATCTTATTAAAATTGACACAGGAAAATAGTTTAAATAGCCTTACATTTTTTAAAGTTAATTTTGTAACTTAAATAATCCTTACCATAAAAAATGTGTAGGCCCGAATGGTGATTTGGGCCTGGTGATTTATATCAAGCAGTTATCAGATATTTAAGAAAGAAGTAATGTCAACTTTCTACAAACTCTTTCATAAAATTGAGGGGAAAATTCTTCTCAACTCATTTTGAGGCTAGTGTAACCCTAAAACAAAAATATTGACAGACCAATGTCTCTCATAAACATAGAGAAAATTTCCTCAACAAAATATTAGCAAAATAAATCCAGTAAATATATCATATGGAAAATATATCATGAACAAGTAGAGTTTGTCTCAAAAATGCAACATTTGTTTAACATTTATTTGAAAATTCATTTATGCAACTAACCACTTTAACTGAATAAAAAAGAAAAATTTACTCTATTAGAAATTAAAATTGAAAAATGTTTAATTTATTTCAAAGGGACAATAAATTTATTACATGCTAACATAAATATTTTGTGACAATAGCTATAATTTTAAAAACAAAAGTTACTGGAAAAAAAAGAAGAAAAATCACATGGTTATCTTGATAGATGAAGAAAAAGTGTTTGCTAAAATTCAACCCCCATTCATGGTAAAAACTTTTGCAAACTAGTAATAGAAGGAAACTTCCTTAATTTTATTAAAGGCAGCTGTGAAAAACCTTACATAGATAACCTTACATAACAGCATACTTAATAAAAAAAAAAATAATTGCTTGCTTTCCACTTAAGATTGGGCATAAAACAAGGATATATGATCTTTCTACTCCAATTCAATGTTGTACTGGCAGTGCTATCCAGTGCAGCTATTCAGGAATAAAAAATAATGAAATGCATGAATATCGAGTGGGAAGAAAGTAAACATCATATAAACACCATCTTTGTCTACATAGAAAATTCTAAGAACTATTAAAAAATACTACTATAAATAATAAGGAAACTTAACAAGGTCACAAAGTAAAAAGTCAGTAAATAAATAGCAATTGTATATTTATACTAGCATAAACAATTGAAATAAAATACCATCTCTACTAATAAAAGGGTAATATGCTAATTAAGCAGACGTCCTTCTTCTTTTTTTTTTTTTTTTTTTATATTTAAATTTTTTTTTAAAAAACAAAAACACACCATTTAAAAATTC
>NW_006296221.1:2055135-2056105 GCF_000327345.1 Myotis davidii
GCTTAGCATGATGCTCTCCTGGTCCATCCATGCTGTTGCAAATGGTAAGAGTTCCTTCTTTTTACAGCAGCATAGTATTCCATTGTGTAGATGTACCACCATTTTTAAAACCACTCATCTGATGATGGGCACTTAGGCTGTTTCCAAATCTTATCTATTGTAAATTGTGCTGCTATGAACATAGGGGTGCATATATCCTTTCTGACTGGTGTTTCTGGTTTCTTGGGATATATTCCTGGAAGTGGGATCACAGGGTCAAATGGGAGTTCCATTTTCAGGTTTTTGAGGAAACTCCATACTGTCGTCCATAGTGGCTGCACCAGTCTGCATTCCCACCAGCAGTGCAGAAGGTTTCCTTTTTCTCCACATCCTCTCCAGCACTTGTCGTTTGTGGATTTGTTGATGATAGCCAGTCTGACAGGTGTGAGATGGTACCTCATTGTTGTTTTGATTTGCATCTCTCGGATGATTAGTGACTTTGAGCATGATTTCATATGTCTCTTGGCTTTCTGAATGTCCTCTTTTGAAAGGTGTGTATTTAGGTCCTTTGCCCACTTTTTGATTGGATTGTTTATCTTCCTTTTGTTGAGTTGTGTGAGTTCCCTATAAATTTTGGAGATTAAGACCTTATCAGATATGACGTTGGCAAATATGTTTTCCCACACAGTGGTTTTTCTCGTTCTTTTGTTGATGGTTTCTTTTGCTGTGCAGAAGCTTTTTATTTTGATGTAGTCCCATTTGTTCATTTTCTCTTTAGTCTCAAGTGCCCTAGGAGCTGTATCAGTGAAGAAATTGCTTCGGCATATGGCAAACGTCCTTCTTGACAAAGCCACAGTGGCTGCCCGAGGCTCAGGCAAACTGTGGATGGTGGCTGCCACTGCAAGGGCCCAAGGCTCAGGCAACAAGGGACAGGCCGAGGCTCAGACAAGCCATGGCATCCAGCAGTGGCAGCAGCAGAGGTGTGATGGGG
>NW_006296221.1:2056267-2105292 GCF_000327345.1 Myotis davidii
CAAAATGTACAAAAATAAAAATGTTTTGGAGGAGATATTAAAGTAGATCTAAATAAATAGAGAGGTATTTTATAAAATTCAATATTGTTAGGATGCAAATTATCTCCTATTTAATGCAATTCTAGTCATAATCCCAGTGGAATTTTTATAGAATTGCTAAAAATAATTTGAGGAGAAAAGTTAGGAGACTTACACTATCAGACTTCAAAATTTATTATAAAACTTTAGTAATCTAGTACAAGGGATAAATATTTGTGATCTCTAAGTAGGCAAAAATTGCTTAATTGAACACAAAAAGCATAAATCATAAGAGAAAAATGGACAAATTGGACTTTATTACAAGTAAAAATGTTTGCTCTTCAAATGACAATTTTACAAAACTGAAAATACAACCCACAGATGGGGAGAAAATATTTTTAATATATTTCCAGAATATATAAAGAACTCTTACAACACAATAATAAGATAATGCAATTTTTTAAATGGATCAAAGAATTTAACCAATGCTATATAAAAATGATATACAAATTGCCAATAAACAAATTGGTCATCAGAATAATGGAAAACAAAACCACAACTGAATATCACTACACATCAATATGGTTGGCTAAAAATAAAAAGATTGACAATATAAATATTGGTGAGGTTGTACAGTAACTAGATTTTATGTTACTGGTGAGAGTTTAGAATGGCACAACCACTTTGGAAAACTGTTCAGAAGTGTCTTATAGGGTGCCATATACACTTAACATGTGACCCAATAATTTCATTCCCAGGGATTTAAGAGAACTGAAAATGAATGTCCACACAAGATTTATACAAGAATATACACACAAGCTCTATTCCTAATAGTTCCACTGGGAACATCACAGATTGTCCATCAGCAGGTAAATACATCATTTGTGTTATAGTCCCACAACTGAACACAATTCGGAAGAAGGAATACACTACTGGTACATACAACAACATGGATGGATCTCAGCAACATTGCCCTGAGTGAAAGAAGCCCAACACAAAATAGTACATACTACATGACTATTCACATGAAGTTCTAGAACAGGTGAGCTAATCTATTGTCATAAAAATCAGAACAATGGCTTCCTAGGATGAGGTGAAGGGGCATTGGTTGAGGGGCCAGGATGTGTGCTAGAATTAGCTCCAAAGAGATATGAGAAATCTTTCTGGGATGATGGAAGCATTTTATACATTGAACATGGGATGCCGACATGAGGATTTACTTTTGTCAAAGATCATGCATTTTGTTGCTTATAAGTTGTAGTTCAATAACTTTGAAAGGCAGAGACGTTTGCAAACATTAGCAGAGTAACAAGGCTGGCTGGCAGCTGTTGGGCTGACCTCATGGTGTGAGGATAACCTCAAGTTCAAATTCTTTCCAGTTAAGGTTATTTAAATGGAATTTTGTATCACATGTTGTTGGTCCTTGAAATTCAGTTTTGCAGAGATTGAGATCAGACCTCTAAGGAGCAAGAATTCTAGAATAAACATGGAATGCTTTCTTATTGATTGCTGAGATGGTTGTCTTGCTGAGGTCCTAAACAATCCCGGAGCCAACGGCTGCTGGACAGTTGACCACTGATGGAAACATCACGAATGGTGAGAGTGCTGCTCCTGACAAACCCGCAGGCCCCTCACAGGGGTCATCCACTCCAGCCTCAGGGTCCTCGGTCCTCCCCTGTGAAAACCAGACAGTAATTGTGCCAGGTTTAAGTGAGAAATGTATGTAAAAGTAACCAGCAAAATGCTTGGCATATTGTCACCACCACGTTTTCTACTTTCGTTACTTGTTTGTGAGGCTAATTCATTTTCTGAATTGAGCTAGGGAAATACACAAAGATCTCAGGGTAGGGTGGGAAGATTGTTGTGAGTAGAAAATGAATTTCTTTATATCATCACAGTTGTCTACTGGCATTTCTCTTTAGGACTCAAGATACTGGTATGTTTTGCTTCTGTATTAACTAGATCTCCTGAAGTTGCAAGGGACAGAATAGTAACTCATGCCAATTTTAGCAAAAAGGGGATTTTTTCGGTTCATATAACTGAAAAATCCAGAATCTTATATTCCAGTAGCTCTACAACCCCTAGTACCAGAAATGTCAGGCTGAGTCTCATAGGACCTTTATGGGTCATGTTCCCATATCTGAACCAACTACTATGTGATGAGGATGGAATGTAGTTCTGTCATAGGCCTATCCCGAGAGCCAGGCGTGGTGGGGTCAGCACCACCAGAACTGCAGAGGAGAGAGGCAGACACACGGCTCCCAGAAGGAAAACACAGGTGCTGCTCTCTTTTGGACGAGTTCTGTACATCTGGCTGGTGCTTCCTAGCACTACAAATCAGTCCCCCCGTGCATGCCACACTGAATGCCACAGTGGATTATGCACAAGCTGATTAGTGTTCTGGGGAGAAAGGAACTCCTGTGAAGCTGCCTACACATCGCTTGATCCTGCCACTCAGTTTTCACATCTATTCCCAGTGAGGCACCGGCCCTTTAAGGTCCTGAGAACATTAGCTCCCCACTGGAAGCAGACTATTTTTAATAAGTGTTCATGACATTGTCTTGTTATTGACCAGGCTTTGGAAATTCCTTCCATTTACACAGAGCTTGGGTTTACTTCAGCACCACCCTTTTGTACAGTGAAAGTGGCTTTGTTGAAGAGAAGGGAGGGATTGTTTTTTCAAATATTCCATTTTTATAAGTGGACTACTTGGTCCCTTGAGACACTTTAATTGCTTCCTGTTATGAGACCAGTCAAATAGGATGAATGAATCAGACTATTCAGTTGGAAGCCACGAATGTTAGCTGAATGGACAAGTGTTCAAACCAATGCTGGTGCTCAGCTGGCATAATTGTCATCATCGTTTTGTATGTCGGGGCTTCCACATTTTTGCAAAGTCCTTACACATGTGTGTCATGGACACTTTTGGCTTCCCATGATTATCAACCCCTGGTTGTCTTTCTAACAGGTATAGTTTGCTCAGGTATCTAAGGCTACCCAAGAGGATTCAGAGGGTCACCAAAGAAAGTTGCTGATGAAGCTAATTCAATTAGTACATGGGGTTCTCCAAGTGTTAATTGAATGGCCGAGGATGGTCAAGCAGAGAGTCTGAGTCCCTGAGGTTGTGATGGCTCTGCGACGATAGTTTTACCTCTGGGCTTCCCACTATGCGATCTGTTCTATAAATTAGCGCAAACCACGGGTTTCTTTTATTTGTAGCCCAGACTAATACAATGTGCCATCCCCTGTGAGGAACTGGCCTTTATGCAAGTAATGCTCAATAAAGGATGCTTTTTCCTTTCCCTAGAAGAGGGGTGGGCAACCTTTTTGTGAGTGTGTGCCAAAACCAGCAAAATCTCTGACTCAAAATTCTTCTGCGTGCCAACCCTAATTTTTTGAGAACATGTTACACCTACTTGCTCTCTCTTAAGGTGTACGTATGTGAAGAACCTTGAAGAAATAATAAAATTCATTTGAGTGACAAAAACACAGTTTGTGATGATGAAAAATACATTTATTTTTTAATGTATACATGTACACTGATAGTCCGACAGAAAACTTTATGACTCCATTTGATATTATCAGTGGGACTTTTGCTGCTGCATCACTGATGACAGAGCTTTTACATCAGGTTTATATTTTGTGACCTTCAGAGATATGCACGAGCTACTGCTTTCATCCGTCAGGCTACTCCTATTAGGAGACTTAACAAAATTCATCACTGAGAACAAAGATTCACAAGCATATGTGGATGAAACCAAAACACTGGTCGGATCTAGGAAGGCAGGGAGAGTTAAGGCAGAGGCATAGAAATTGCTCTTCCCCTCTCTTGTCAATCCATGTCTATGGTCTTTAAGATAACTTGTTATGTAAAATTATTTATTTATCTAAGATGCACCTACACTGAATTTATCTGAAAAATAAAAAGTCGATATTAAGAAAAAAATTGTAAATGGAAGATTATAAGAGAGGGTTTCGTGTGCCAGCAAAAGTTACTGGCGTGCCATGTTTGGCACATGTGCCAGGGGTTGCCCACCCCTGCCCTAGAACCAAGACTACAATTTTAAATTGGGTCAATTCAAGAGTAACCGCCAGGAATATTCTTGGCTGCAAATAACAGAAAATATGATAAAAAGTTCCTTAAACATAGAGATGTTTGTCACATGGTGCAAACATAGAAAAATAAAGTCTACTGCTGGCAGGGAGGCTCCTTTGTACCACCGGGGTTCAGGGCCTTCTCATCTTTCCTTTCCATTATCACCAGTGTGTAGACTTCTTCCCTCACACATGTTGCCTCACGGCTGTAGGTTGACTGTGACAGCTCCAGATGTGGCATCTCATTTCAGAGGCAGGAAGAAGAAGGAAAGAAGAAAGAGTACCCTATTTCCCAGACGACTTTAATTTATGTCTCATGGCCCGAAATGTATCACAGAGCATCCCCAGACCCATGGGAACCTGGCAGAGCAAGTGTTCTTGTCTGAACATATGGCAACCTTAACAAAATGGAATTTTCCTTGTTAAGGAGGGAGAGACTGTCTATTAGGTAGGCAGCTAGCAATGTCTGGCACGCTTGTTCAGATATTTATCTTTAGCTCTTTAAGAAACTAAGGAGGTTCTTTAATTTGGGATTTTACAAAGACAGAAAGAAGATTAGATCAGGAGGACTAAGCTCATTCATGGAATTAACTGCTGACAGGTAAGCATAAAGAAAGAGGCTCTAAACTAATAACAATAACATCTTTTATATTCCTTATCTGAGAAAAGGCGGTAAACCCTAACCAGGTGAGCTAAGGAAAATGTTTGTCCCAGATCCTCTTCATCCTTCCTCATTCTGGTTCGGTACCATTCACAGACCTTTTTTCAGTCCCACAATGATAAATGGTTGCTTCCCTTAGGTCTTGTGGGCATAATTGTATTCTCTCTACCCAGTATACACATCCCTCCCTCCATCCTTCCTTCTATCCATCTACCCATCATCCAATTATTTATTCATTCAATCTAAGTTTTCTGGGCTCAATCAAAATAAAGTGTCTTGTCTACAATACTTTAATAACTTTAGTTTTGCTAGATCTAAGTTACTACCACACAGGCCTGTGTACATGTTCCTTCAATGTGCTCTCAAAATGCTTCGCTTTGCTTCCTCACCCTCAGAGCTGTGTGGCTACTTTCGGCCTATCTCTGTTCTGAGCAAGCTCCACTCTTCATGGTAGGGGTAGAAGCAGTTTCATTGTCTGCCCTCGCTTTTGGCAGGAACAGAACAACTTTCAGGTTGAGTGTATCTTGGGGGGAGGATCTTCTTAGAGAGCTCTCCCTGACTCTCCAGAACTTAGGGAGATGTCCAGTGCAGCATAATTAAGCAACGACTTTCATCCCTCTTCCCAACCAGCTCGCCACCCAGTTCCTAAGCACTGGGTTTTGCTGTTTAACCCCATGTGGATAGCTGCCACTGGACTGGACATGTGAGCCTCAGATGTTCCTCCATGTGACCACACTCCATGTGGCCACTCATCCTCCAAGATTTTTGTTTGGCCTTGTTCTACAGCAGGGGCACTCACATGTCTTATCTGGTGGCTCAAGGCACTGCAAATGGTTCCCTGGGCTCAGAAATCCCAAAACCTCCTTCCAATTCCATTGGTCAAAGCAATCACAGGCCAAGCCCAGATTACATGGAAGGAAGGAATAACAGAGAAGTTTTAATGCTTAGAATGCCATGAAGAAGAGAAGAGAAGGCACCAAACAAAACTGCTTCACAGCTTGACTTGTGGGCAATCACCAATGTTCCCCAGCAGATTGATTTAGGAGACAAGCCTGACTGAGGGGCCTGGGTTGTGAAATAGGGCTGTGTAAGATTTTGGAGTCAAGCTCAGAGTCAGACAGACTTTCAGTAATACCAGTACACTCATTTCCTCTCACTCATACAGTCATTTCCTCTCAGTAATACACTCATTTCCACTCCGTCTTCCCAAACATGTTTTGAATAATCCTGCCCTCAGAATGAAGAGAAGGCCAGCTTTAAAGCATTTGCTGAAAATGCAGAGAAATGGCCTCATTTTGCTCTGACCAAGGCAGTCTTCACAACCACCTGTAAGAGCAATTTATTTGCTTATTTAAGCAAAATGTGTTGATTATTTTTAGCGTAACGGAAACCCCGGGAGACTAATGAGGTGTTAACAGTGTGTGTTAATTATGTGATTTTTGCTGTCTTCATTAAAGTTAAGATTCTCCATCCTATTTGCCACCTGAACTCCCAGAGGAGTCGCATTGCTTTCCTGACCCTGGCATCTTTCAGTTTCCCACGGTGCGCACAATTCCCCTGCGGAGGAGCAGATGAGCCCGCTCACATGCTGGGAAGACCTTGAATACCCCCTTGTCAATTTGTATCCATTTTTAATCTCCGTTATTAGTTGTTGGAGCTTACACTAGGCTCTTCGTGCAGGAAGCTAACGACATGAGCTCATTTTGGATCATTTAGAACTGACTGTCCTTCAAGTCAACAGAAAACTGCCAGAGAAGCTGAAAACCAGGAAGAGGGAGATGCACAAAAATCAGCTTTCGTTGCTTTTCGCAGCATTTTAATTAACCAAGGAATTGTGTTGCTTACACACGACGGAGATTATTTTAAATTTCTGCAATATATGCTATACCTCTATCCTGGGTAGCAATACATCCCATCCGGAATAACCTGTTCTCAGGAAGAGATAATCACCTGTCCCAGACTCATCTGAAGCCGCAATCAACATCTCTTTCATGGCTTTGTCTGCGTTGATGGTGTGCTGGAGAAACTTTACTTGGCAATGGTGTTAGGGGCCTTACTGCAAGTCCAAGAGGCAATGGAGCTCAGGATTTCAGCGGAGCGCATCTTAATGATGGCCTCATCAGGGTGTATAAAGTTGGAATGAAAATAGCAGGTGAATCTGACTGCAAATAGCACATTATGAGTCTTCCTAGTCATTAGAACTGTCTAAAAATGGAATGGGCCATCACATGAGGTAGCGTGCTCCCAAGCCAAAGAATCAGGAATGTTGAAATGAGGGTTCCTTGTCAGGCAGAAGTTAGACTCGTTACTCGCTTGGGCCTCTTCCAACCTTCATCTAGAGTTTATGGTTGCTCTAAGCCCACACCGAGCAGTAGTTTTGACTTTGGGAATTTGCCAGTTAGGTTCCATGATGGAGTGTGCTGGGTAGAAAGTCCAGGAAGTCTTGGGTTCCAATTCCTGCTTTGACCCTTACTAGCTGTGTGATTGTGAGCAGGTTACTTAAAATCTCTGTGCCCTATAAAATGATGATGGAAATATATTGCTTCCAGGGCTGTTGCAAGAATTAGAAATAATACATTGAAAACATAAAGCGCAAGGTAAGCGCTCAATGAATCCCACCTCTAGTTACCCCTAGGAGTCTAGTTCTTTTATTATGTTATTCATTCTCCACTTCAATGACAGTCATGATTGGTTAAAAACAGAAGAAATGGAGGGCTCACAGAGACACTGAAGAAAGACCCTACTAACAACTGCTCTAGCTGAACAAAGGAGGCTGAACAACTCTTCATAAGTCACCAGGTAGAGTCTCCTGAGCAGGCAGAAGCCTGCAGCACTGTACCCTTCATGGGAAAGGATACTAGCATTGCTAAGTGCCTGCAGTGTCCTGGGCACATCCTTATGATATCTTAATTCTCAATACCATTGTCATACCAACTCTGAGAGGTAGACCTGATCATCCCCACTTTACAGAGGGAAAAAACTGAGGCTCAGAGAGGTCACCTGTCTGACCCACGGACTTGTGGCCATTCTCCAGATCGACCTCACCCACTCAACTCCCGAGCATTCTGCATCCTCCATCCACAGGGTAGACTACACCCAGATGTCCAAGCCCCCTTTGAAAAAGAAACCCCCACCTGAGGTCATATGGTGAATTTAGCCCAACCAATGGGAATCTCTGCAAATCTAGTGTTTGTAGATTCTAACTTAATTGTGATCTGCCACTGATTCCTTCTTTATCTATTTAGCTTGGCCTTTGCAAAGGGAACATATGTGTCTGCTAGACCTTCATACCCTCTCTTGTCCACACAGTTGGAAATTTTAAATTACAAAAACACACAATGAAAGGTCACCCTTGCACCCTGTTTTCCAGGTACCCACTTCCCCTTCCCAAAGACAGTTAGTTTACCAGTTTCTTGGTCTAGCCTCCCAGAGATTTTTTGTCTTGGTTTTACCAAACCTGAAGTAAAATTCACATATGGCCTTTAGAAAGTGTACAATTCAATGGCATTTAGTGTGTTCACAACGTTGTGCAACCACCACCTCTCTGGAATACAAAATGTTTTCATCAACCCAGAAAAAAAAAAGGCAAAAAACTAAATCACCTATTACGTAATAATCATCTCTCATTTCCCCCACTAGTAACCACGAGTCTGCTTTCCATCTCAATGGACTGCTTTCCATTTCTTCTGAACATATCATATCAAAGGAACCATAAACCTGTGACCTTTTCAGTCTGGCTTTTTTTTTTTTTACTTATCAATGTTGTTTAGGTTCATCCAAGTTGTAGCATGCATCAGCACTTTACTCCTCTTTATGCCTGAGTGACATTTGGGCTGCTTTCACCATATTGGCTATTATGAGTAATGCTGGCATAAACATGTGTGTACAAGTGTCTGTGTGCATATATTCTCATGTCTTGGGTGGGATTGCTAGGTCATACAGTAACTCTGTGTTAAACATTGAGGAGCCAGAGGCTTTTTGAATGTCCATAACTCACCCTATTTTTGCACAGTTGTTACCATCTCATGCATGCGGTGCTGTGCCTTGCTCTATTCGCTTGACAATGGATTTGGAGGGTCTTCTCAGTGGTGCGCTAGTACACGTTTAATAACCAGCTCTCGTAGGTTAGGAAGTGCCCTGATTGGTAGCATTTATGATTTCCACAGTGTAACTCCTACCATGGCCATTGCCACTATGTGAGGTCTCTGGCCGTGGAGTTAGGAGATGTTAATAATCTGCCCTCACAAACGTGTCCAAGCCCCTCCAGCAAATGACGGGATTATTCCATACCGCAGAGCTGCCTCGTTCCTTTTTATGACTCCAGAACATGTCCTGTTAGGATGTACTATAATTTTTTAACTAGTCCCTCATGATAGACACTTAGGTTGTTTCCAGTCTTTTACTTCCACAAACCAGGCTTTAATGGATAACCTTGTGTGCACGTCATTTTGCTCATGTGCAAATATAGCAGTAGACATGGTTCCATGACTTCATAAGCATCGCTAAGGGAAGAAATTCTCAAAAGGCAATTTATTCCTTCACTGGACAGTTATGGCTGCGAGGAAGCACTCTATGCAAAGAAATTGTCTTTTTTTGTCCCAGTTTCCTTGTGAGTCAAATGGATGCAAATTAACTAGCACTTGCCAGCATTGAAGAATTAATGTAAAGCCTTGAAATGAAATTGAAAAGCACGTTTTTCTTCTTCAAGATAGGAATTTGTGTGTAAATACAAAATGGCATGGTTCATACTTGGTGACAAAGAGCTCTCACAGTATGTCGATGAGAAAAAAAATACATCCACATTGTACTCCTACTCTCAAGTCTCATAAAGATAAGATTGCAGGAGAGAGAGCCAATCAGCTGATGAGGAAATAGCATAGTTAAAGTGTTTTAGCCCAGTTCTTACTTAGAATTTTTGACCAAGTTTGTCAATGTTTCTCAGCAGTGATTACACTTTAGAATCATCTGGGAAGCTTTTATAATCTTGATGCTCAGGCCACAGCCCAGACTAATCAAATTAGACTCTGGAGTTGGGGGCCCGGGCATCTGTGTTTTTTAAAGCTCCATTGGTAATTCCACTGCTCAGTCAAGGTTGAGAAGAGAATAGAAGAAGGAGGTCATCAAATTAGGGACATAGAGAAACATTTGTGTATTAGTCGAGGTTCTTCAGAGTCACAGGACCAATGGGATGCATATACACAGAGAAGGAGCTTTACTTTAAGGAAATGGCTCATACGGTTATGGAAGTAGAAAGTCCAACCTCTGCAGGGTGGGCTGCAGGCTGGAGATCAGGAAGAGCTGATGCTACAGTTCAAGTGTAAAGGCTGCCTGCTGTCTTGCTTAGGGAAGACAGTCTCTTGTTCTATTCGTACCTTCAATTGATTGGATGAGGCCCACCCACATGATAGAGGGCAATCTGCTTAATTCATGGTCCACTGGTTTAAATGTTACTCTCACCTAAAAACCCTATCACAGAGACATCCAGAAAAATGTTTGGCTCCATATCTGAGTTCTATGGCTCAGTCAAGTTGTAACATAAAATTGACCATCACAATTTAACAGTTGTTTGGGGATATCAAAAACTTTCTCTTTAAGGAGTAAATACAGGAGTTCAGTGGTTATTTGAAGTTGTAGCTTGGTTGCTCCCCCAAGAGGAACCATGTACTTGTCACTTGTAAGCCCTACTCCCAGAGCTTACAGATTTTATTAAAATTAAGAATTATGAGAAGATAAAGTCGTTTGTTCCATCATCTTGGAATTGTCTGTTTTTATTAGAAGATTATCAACTTTCTTATTTTTCATTAGCAGAGTGAGTGTTGTTAATTGTGCAAGGAGATTCACTAGAGTGGATATTAAAAGTTGATCTTAAGCCATGAATATATTCCTTTAAGAAAATCTGATTCCTTCTGCTCTCTTGAAAGAACCACAGTATCAAAACTCAGAATTAAAAAAGATTAGTGGTGAGAGTCCTATAGGTCTCAGCAGGGAGGAAACGTGGTTTATTGGGGAAATCATGGGCAGCCTAATTATCCTTTCTCCTTTAAAAAAGGGCTTCAGAGCCTTTCCAGGTCACCAGCATGAGGCTTTACTTTCTTTCACAACTAATTGGAGTTTAGTTGAGAACCCAGATTTTCTCTACACCTGACCATCAGGCTGCTTGAATATCCCAAAATATTTGATATCAAGTGACAGATGAGGAATTGAAGGCCTTTGGCTCAGCAGCAATCTCAGCTCTGTGCTTCCAGCTGTCCTTGAACCTCCTACTATTGCTCAGGCTCCCATTTCAGAGTGCAAACTAGAGAGATTCAGCCCACTGAGAAGACCCAGGCCATGAGGACAATGTGGGGGAGGGGGGAGTCTGAGGACTCACACCGAGTCTCTCACAGCATTGCCATATGCATGCTCTGGTTCTCAGGGACCTTGGGTTCCGCCTGAGCCACTTTTAACCTACAGAACCAGCTGACTGATAAAGCTGGAACTGCTGTGAGTCAGCAGGACACTGAGTCAGCCTCATTGATTTGGAGTAGGAGGGTGTGGGTTGAGTTGGTGAGGACCTTGGGTGGGTTTTTGTGGTCATGAAAATAGTTTCATTTTGCCAGCTACGAATCAACTAGCATTCAAGCAGGCCCAGAAGGAGAAGAGCGAAAGTTAAAAATAAGTCAACCTTTTATTTTTAGGCAAGGCAGAGCACAACCCTAAAATGGTAATTGGGGCATGTGGACCTGCCTCGCTTTGAAGATACGGGGGAAAAGGGCAATCCCACGTAGCTTTCTTATCTATGCAGCAGGGTATGTGGAAAGACCTGCCTGAGCATGGGAGGTGCCTTGAACTGAAGAAGGGTTGTCCTGCTATCCAGGTGCCAAGTAAAGTTCAGGGGACTGAGAGCCTCATTTGGCTATCTAAACCCTCAGGAAATGATATCAGGGTAAGCACACCTCTGCTGTGTGTAGGTGTGGTGTGTATAGGTAGAACTGGCTGCATCAGTGCCCAGCTGCTCCAGTTGTTAAAACATTGGGATAGTTTCATGCTCCTTGGTAAGTAGACATTGATCCAAGTCCTCTGTTTAGCTCCTCATTACCAGCTATCCTGGCCCCTCCACTGGGACCTCAGAGACTTTCCCAGTATCCAGCAACTAAAGAGTTAATTCCTGGCACACTGGGCCATCCAGAAAATCAGATGCCCTCTGTTTTCTTGAAAGGACTCCAGTATCAAAATCTAGAACTCAAAAAGATTGGTCATGAGAATTCTATTGTCTCAAGAGGAAGAAATCCATATTTTATTGGGAAAATCATGGACAACTTAATGATCCTTGCTCTTCTTTATAAAAGAGTTTTGGAGCTTTACCATGTCATCAGCAATAGGATTTACTTTCTTCCACAAATGATTGGAAGCTTCAGCACCAAGGCCAGCTACATGCTTTGTGATTGGTCCTCCTCAGTTCAGTAGTGGTTAAATATAGTGACTATGGCCAGTGGCTATGGAGGGATGTGGGTTTCATCAAAGGTGGGTAACCCAAGGTACTATATTCATGGCCCAGCCTACTTAGCAGAAATTACTCTATTTCACCAGAGCATTTTCCTGTTATTTCAGTCCCCTGGGTGCCTTCTCCTATGAGCTCAGCCACTGACCTTTGAGTTCTGTCACTCAGTCCTCTTCATCATGTCATTATACAGTGTCCCTGCCCCCAATGATTCTTTGCTGGTGACTTCACCAGAGCGACCTCAAGGAATTGAGGGCTCTGCTCCTTATGTCCAATGAATCCCAAATAAAGGTAGGCCTTTCCACTTGGTTCCCACCGGGGATCAGAGACCAGGTTGTCACTTTAAATGAGACCTAACATAGCTGTGGAGGCAATGTCAGTGAAGTTAAACACAGAAAAAAAGCTCATAGCTCTGATCCTTCACAGCTCAGCTTCACTGACATGCACCCTTCTGCTGCTTTGGGGCTAAGCTCAGCTTCCCTCAGCAGCCAACAGGAAGGCTCCAGATGTTCCCTGATCAGGAAGCTACATGGGATTGCCCTTTTCCCCTTTAGGCCAAGCTGACTCAGCCCAGCTCTACAATAAGGAAGAAAGGATTTTCTCACAGCTCTAGGGCCTGCTAAGAGCCACAGACAGCTTGGTCAATGGGGAAGAGCACAGGTTTCAGTCAGTCTCTCTACAAGCATCCAAGCATCCTGCAAAGGAGTCTGATCTGGAGTCAACCAGGTAAAGACGCTCTCTTACCATGAGAGTGTTTGTTGTATTGTCATTCCTATTGTATAGAAGAAAAACTGAGGCTCAGAAAGGTTTAGTAACTCAACTAAGCTCACATAGCCTATAAGCTTCTAAGGCCTGTACCTGCACAATCATTCCAAAACTACTCCACAATGTATGTCTCTTGTGCGGATCTGGGAGATTCTTAAACTCTTCCATTATCGACATGCTACAAAGGTGAAGAGGCATATGGTGCTCTCGAGTTCAGCATGAAGTTAACCTTGAAGACCTCTGGTGGGTTCATGTGGAAAAGAAGCCAACAATGAGAAGCTCGGAAGAGGTCACGTCACCAGAACACTTTTGAAGATTTCCAGCTGATTTCTTCACCAGCTTACAGGTGATACCAGCAGCAGCAGCTTCAGCCACAGCACTAGTGTTCTCCAATTCTGCAGCTGCCTTGTTCCGGCAAACATTACTCACGAGCAGCTGTTTAAGATCTGCAAGCACAGGTGTGCTGATCACAAAGACCTTGACCTGCCACATGCTGTAGTTGCTTTTGTATCAGGCTTCCTTCTGCTGTAGTGACGCTTCATTTCGGATGAGTATGGTTTTCTCTCCTGATCTTTTCAAATCAGATTCCTCACTGCTGTTCTTTCTGCCTTCTAGCTTTTAAATATTTCCATCATTTGGGTCACTGAATGAGTCCTCTGATTTACTTGCCAGCACCAGAAAAATGTCCTTATATATTTCAGATAATCCCTTTGGTTGCCCACACAGATGAGAATCTATCCCTAGTTTGTCCATTCCTTGAGGGCAGGGACCATGTATTAAACATCTTTGTTTTCCCCTCAGGTCCTAACTATCTCTTCCCTCCTGTAGACTCGCTGGAATTATTGGGGATTTGTTTATATGTTCTTAGTTTTTCCTCAAAGGACAGTTTTCAGTTTGTGTGTGGCCCATTTCAATGGGATAAGCTCTCCGCTTCTCCTTGCCCCCACTTCACGTCCATGGCAACTGTGTACCATTTTCACTCATCTCTGTGGTGCAGAGATGGTAAGAAGTGAACCATCCTTGAAACAGCTTCTTGTTTCCTTAAGTTTCAATTAAGTTCATTTTCAATATTTTTTTCATTAGAAAAAATTACAAAGGAGTATTTCTCAAGATTTTTTTTCTTCATTCTCATGACAGGCACACAAACTGCCCTTCCAAGTAATATAGTCACAGGTTTAAGGATTAAGATGTGAGGGGCCAGGGGCGGGGGATGGGGGCATTGTTCTGCCTACCACAGGCAGGAGAAGCATTCGCTGATGTAAAACATCTCATTGTGTCAGAAAGTAAAAAAGTGCTCAATAAATAGGGGCATGTCCAAAAGAGACCAGGAACCGGTTTGAAGGGCCTTGTATTGGTCTGCTCTGATTGCCATAACGAAGTAGCACGGACTTGGTGGCTTAAACAACAGAAATTTATTTTCCCACAGTTCTGGAGGCTGGAAGTCCAGATCAAAGTTTTGGCAGCTTGTGCTACTCCTGAGGCCCCTCTTCCTGGTTTGCAGATGGCCACTGCCTCTCTGCCTCTCTGTGTCCTTACATGGCCTTTCCTCTGTCTGTGGAGAGAGAGAGAGAGAGAGAGAGAGAGAGAGAGAGAGAGAGAGAGAGAGAGAAAGAGAGAGAACTCCTTATTGGATTAGGGCCCTACCCTGATGACCTCCTTTAACCTTAATTATTTCCTTATACAGTTACATTGGAGGTTAAGGCTTCAACATATTAATTTTTGGAGTACACAGTTGAGTCCATAACAGTTCTTTTTATTTGTATTATAATCCAGACCCACTATGTGAACAAAACCTTGTTAGGAAAGCTCTCTGGACATCAGAATGTGGGGGGGCGGGGGGGGGCCAGATGTGATGTGGTTTGGTGTATAACGCATGGATGGCTTTTGACTCTGCATTAATTGTGTGACTAAATACCAGCACATTCTGTTTGGATAGGTTTGTACCATTTTCCGGATTCAACATTTGATCTATTTTCTCCTATTAATTGTTTCGGGGGGGCGGTGCAGAATTTGATTGTAATGAATGTATGGAATGGAGTTCTTGAACCTGCAACTAAGAAGAAAACACCTTTGGGCTTCTTGCTGGCCCTAAGTCAGACTGCCCTAGAGGTGTCACATAAAAGCCCGAAAAACACTGCTTGGCTGATTTCCACCACAGCCAGCACTGCCTCCATGTCCAATTAGTCATATTATCAACGCCCCAACTCACCCAAAATCAAGTTCCAAGTGATTTTCATGGCTACTCTAAGTGTAAACTATAAGAACAATGGAAGAAAAGTTATGATAAAATAAATGGAGACAAACAATAACAAAATAATCACAATAATTTTGTGCATTCCTTCCCAGTGTTCTCCACATACCCATTTTTGTGTGTATCACTTCAGTGACAGTGTCCATGCAATTTTATATCCTGCTTCTTGTACTTCATCTTAGAGGAGTTCATATGTTGTGTGGCAGTTTTCAAAGATACCTGCATTCTTTGTCACTCCTCTCATAGAGTCTCCTCCCTTGGTATCTGCAATGACTTACTTAGCTTGTTGTAGCCCACGGAATGCAGCAGGAGCAATGCTGTATAACTTTCAGAACTGGGTCAGAAGAGGCCAGGCGGCTTTTGCCTGGTTCTGTGGGGATGTGAGCTCTGGGGGAAACCAGCACCATGTCAGAAGACAGGTGTCCTGAGACTGCCATGCTGGAGAGCCCACCCATAGACACTCTGATGGACAGCCCAGCGGAGCTCACAGCTGACAGCCAGCATCAACTCCTAATTGTGCAAGGGAGCCATCTTGGACATCTAACCCAGGCAAGTCATCGGATTTCATTTTATTTTTTTGCAGCCCCAGCTGACATCTTAGTGCAGCTGCATGAGTAACCTCAAGTGAGAACTGTTCAGCTGAGCCCTTTTCAAATTTATGATGCACAAAATTATAAGCAAAATAAAATCGTTGATGTAAGCCACTAAGTTTTAAGGCAATTTTCCGCACAGTGGTAGTAACCAAAACAAATTTTGGTACCTGGAAATGAGGGATTGCTATAATTAAAATGTAAAACATGTGGTACTGGCTTTGACACTGCAGAGAGACAAGGGCCTTGAGAATTATGTCAGTGAGAGCTGAAGGGAAAGGGAGGAAAATGTTATAAGAAGCTGAAGGAAAGGAAACCAGTGTTATGTAGTGGTGGAAAGTTAGCAAAACCATCTCCTGCAGTAATACAGAAAGTGAAAAAATGCACTCAGTGAACTCTATAATCTAACCAAGGAAATGTAGGGGCAGAGGGTTGAAGGTGCCCCCTGGTTTCTTCTAGTGCCTATCATAAAATGAGAGCAGAGAGGTGCAAACAGGTAAACTAAAAAACCAACTATTCCATTTTCAAGTGGAATTTGGAGGAAATACAAAGGGTCCAAGACAATATTTTTAGTCAGTAGAGGGTTCTTAAAATAAAAAGGAGCCTCAGGAGAAAGATTTTTAAGAAAATGTGGTCAGAGGGTAAGAAGGAAACCAGAAGAGTGACTTTAAAACACTTTTTTAAAGATTTCCGAAAAATTCAAGATGGTATCTCAAGACACTATCATCCAGATAAAAAGCATCTAAGGATCTTAAGGTCATGCTTTGTAGATCGTACCTCTTAAATAAAAGAGCTTCTATGCTAGTACGGATATTGCCCTTGGCGGCCGTACAGGGAGTCCAAGATAGAGCAGGGTCTGTCTCAAAGACCTTCTACGGTTTTTGTCAATGAAGTGAACTCTAATAAGATTCATAATAACCCACAAAATTTTCAAGAAAATTATACTGGCAGAAACAATAGCATCCTGAACTGCAAGAGACAGAAGCAGAATAAAATGAAAAGAGGACTTTGGATCCCCAGCCATCTGTGGGAAGGAAGCAGACTAAGAAAGCTACCCAGCTACAAGCACAGGCTGTTTGTTATGGAAAAGGAAGAACTACCCAGAACTATCTATAGATTCCGTGCAATCCCAATCAAATTTCCAATGGCATGTTTTGCACTGTAGAAAAGCCAAATCTTAAAATTTGTATGGAACCACAAAAGACTCTCAATACAAAGATAATCCTGAGAAAGATGAACAAACTGGAGGTATCACACTTTTTTACTTCAAACTATGCCCCAAAGCTATACCAATAAAAACAATATGGTAGTGGCATAAAATTAGACACACAGACCAATGGAACAGAATAGAGAGCCCACATACATAGTCAACTAATGTTTGATAAGGGAGCCAAGAATACTCAACGAGGAAGGAATTGTGTCTTCAATAAATGATGTTGGGAAAACTAGATAAGCACATGCAGAAGAATGATATTAAACCCCTACCTCATGCCACTCTCAGAAATTAACTTGAAATGAATTGAAGACTTAAACATAAGACCTGATGCCATAAACTCCTTGAAGAAAACATAGGGGGAAAGCTCCTTCACATTGTTATTGGCAATTATTTTTTTTGACAACAAAAGCACGTGCAACAAAAGCAAAAATAAACAAGTGGGACTACACTAAACTAAAAAGAAAAGAAACTCCTGTATACTGTTGGTGGGGATGTAAATTGTTTCAGTCACTGTGGAAAACAGTATGGAAGTTCCTCAAAAAATTAACAATGAAACTACCATAGACCCAGCAATTCCACTCCTGGGTGTGTATCCAAAGGAAATGAAAACAAAATATCAAAAGCTATCTGCATTCTCATGTTTGTTGTAACATTATTCACAATAGCTAAGATAGGGAAACAACCTAAGTGTTTCTCAGCAAATGAACACAAGAAGAATGGATGTATTAAGTTGTATATATATATACAATGGAATATTATTTAACTACTAGAGGCTCAGTGCATGAAATTCATGCACTCGTGGGGTCCCTCAGCCCGGCCTGCGCCCTCTCACAGTCTGGGAGCCCTCAGGGGGGGATGTCCAACTGATGGCTTAGGCCCGATCCCCCTCATACATCCTTAGCACTGCTGTGGAGGCAGGAGAGGCTCCTGCTGCGCTCTCCAGCCATGAACCCAGCTTCTGGCTGAGCAGCACTCCCCCTGTGGGAGCACACTGACCACAAGGGGGAAGCTCCTGCATTGAGTGTCTGCCTCCTGGTGGTCAGTGCACATCATAATGACTGGTTGTTCTGCCGTTCAATCAATTTGCATATTAGCCTTTTATTATATAGGATTAAAAATCCTGCCATTTGTAACAACATAGATGGACATTGTCTTTTTTCTCTCAGCCACCTTGTAAGGTAGACTTTATTCCTCCTTTTCAGATAGGGAATAGGAACACATAATTTGTAAATGATGGGGACAGGGTTCAAACCCATGTATTTGGCCACTATACTTCACTGCCTCACCTGGACTTCCCATGGCCTAAGTATTTCCTTCCCACTCACCTACACTTCCTGGGAGGAAGGTAGAAGTCACTGGAAAATTCCCATTCACTTGCTTCAAATATTGACTTGATCCCTATTTTTAAACCATCCTAATTTAAAGTCAATGTCCAAGTTTTAACTATGTCTATATCTCTACATGATGGTGGCATTAAGATGCATCTAACATTTTGTTGGAAATTATTCACAGAAAGTGAGTATAATATGCCTGTATAAATATATGAAACTTTCTTTGAAAAATTTATTCAGAAGTCCAAGAAATTTTGCACTTCTTAATATGCAAAAAATAAGTATTTTAAGTTATTCTACTTTTCCACAGTCTTTTAAATTTCTTCTCCTTCCTTGGGATAAGCTGTGATATGAAATGTGAAGCCAAAAGAAGAATCCTCTGAGAGACTGGGGAATGAGCTGAAAACATGATTTTATTTCTCTGTAATGTGAATTCCATGAAAGCGAGGGCTTTGCTTGTTCATTGCTGTGTCCCCAGCACCTTGAACAGCACCTGGCATTTAGTAGGCACTCATATCTGTGGAATGAATGAATGAACTACCTGGCTCCCTGCCCAAGAGTCCTCTAAATCTCTACAGCTAAGATAATTTGTCACGTGACTTCAGGCTCAGCATCTGCCATGGAACCAGCCCAAGGCCTTGGATACTCAAAGCCGGGTCCTTGAGCCAGCACCTGGAAGCTTGTCCAAGAAATGCAGAATCTCAGGCCCCACCCCAGACCCACTACAATTGAACAAGATCTCTAAGTGATTTTTACCCACATTAAAATTTGCAAATGACTCGATAGGCCAGTCTCAAAGCATGGTCCCAAGACCAGCATCATCAGCATGACCTGGAAACCTGTTAGAATCTACTAAATAAGAAACCCTGGGAGTTGGGGTCCAGCAGTGTGTGCTTGCAACCTCCAGGAGGTTCTAATGCACCCTCCCATTTGAAAACCACTGGCACAGGCTCACCAACCTTGCTCCTAATTCCACTCAGACTTTAGATCTGAGTTGTAGCAACTAGACTGTTTTCTGATTTCCTACAACCAAACCTGTGCTTGGCCCCCTCTAATTATAGGAAATCCACTTTGTCCTAAGGCTTTACATTTCAAATTTGGATAATTCTGGAAGTTCTTTCTTACCATTCCTTGCACATGGTCTGACATATTCCATTCCAAACAGAATGAATCGCCTCATTCTTCTAACCCAACCTTCAGAGAGTTCAGATACAGAGTTCTAAATATGGGTTCCAGACCTTAGGAATGGATCCTGTCAAGACTCTTCAGGCCTGTGGATACAGCAATTCTCTGCACAAAGATGCTCCACACAAGTGGTGTGGAAAAACTGAACTCTAGCCCATGTTCTACTAAGTGATTCACCTTCAGGGCTGCATCGCCCAGCAGGGTGTCTTTCTAATTCACCCAAAGGTGTTGGGTGAGCTAGCCATGGTGCTGAGTCTTACTCCTGTGACTTGTGGATGATCATTTAAATGATGATATACAATAGGGTCCTACAGTCCCACATGCAGGCAGTGCACACAGTTTTAACTCTCTGTGCTGTGCCTATCTGCCTTGATTACAGCTGATGGATGGCTCTCCTCCGCTCCTTCTAACTGACAGTTGCAGGGCTGTTTGCTCTTCTTCTAATTTCCACTTTCCTCCAAGTTTACTGTTAGCCCTTTCACTTCTCAGCTATTTGATCTCTTCCTTAAGGTTTTATTGCTGTATCTTCTTCCATTTCTCAGAGCTCCTAGACATGGCTATACAAATTCTTTTAAAACTCTTAAACACCCATAGGCAAATAAATGCCCAAAACATACATAGTTCTTTTATAAATAAGGTTTGCACACTGTATTAATTTCAAAATATAAAACACATATTTGCTACTACAGGTTACAATCTATAATACAACTGCTAAGCTTAATTTTTTAAAAAGTAAACAAAACCCAAGATAAATATGCATAAGTGATAGAGCTATCACCTACTGCCACTTATCAGTGTCAGTATTTATAAATTAACAACTTCAGTGTTCACAATAATACATTCTTGGACTGGAATTACAAGGTGAAAATCCATTTCCAGATGTCTTGTGGAAAAACATATTTAAGCATTTCACAGAGAAGGATATGGAATGAAAATGTGTGTTTGTAGTGTCTGCCCAGTGATCCTAGATCTGTCTCCAGGAGCAGACAGAACAAACTTTATCATTCTTCTACCTGTCAGACCTGCAGATTTTAAATGTGTTTTTTTTTGTATTGATTTCAGAGAGGAAGGGAGAGAGAGAGAGAGAGAGAGAGAGAGAGAGAGAGAGAGAGAGAGAGAAACATCAGTGATGAGAGAGAATCACACACATGCCCCAACTGGGCATCAAACTCACAACCCAGGCATGTGCTCTGACTGGGAATGGAACCATGAACTCCTGATTCAGAGGTTGACACTCAACCACTGAGCCTCACCAGCTGGGCAAACCTGCAGATTTTAAACAATATCTTTCATACCTTCCCTTCTCTATTCCCACCCCTCATTTTCTCCTCTATAAAATAAATACCCTCTGTTTCTTCCTTTATTCATCACATGGTAATTTCCATCAATTTGCTGTCTTGATTGTTCTCCTCTGTATGTGTTCTTGTTAGTCTATAGAATGCAAAATGTATAGGGCCGAAATGAAGACACACTTTCCCCTGAAAAGCATGAAATAGAGGACTATCAACTCCCTTAAGATAATATACCTCTCCTTCCCAGCAGTATGGTTCAGTGGGTGAGCACCAACCCACAAACCAAGAGGTCATCAATTTGATTCTCAATCAGGGCATATGCCCAGGTTTCAGGCTTGATCCCCAGTGGGAGGTGTACAATGCTTCTCTCTCATCAATATTTCTATCTCTCTATCCTTCTCCATTTTTCTCTCTCTAAAATCAATAAAAACATACCTTTAAGAAGATAATATATCGCTACTAATGCTACTTAACATCACAGACTGCTTACTTTGCACCCACATCCTGCTCACATCAAACAAAACCTCAATTGCCATAGATGATGTTGATAAGCAAGGCTACCATAGCCTTCTGGGACTTTCCTCCAAAGTTCCTGCCCCTCCAGAAAAGACTATCATCAGCCATGTCCCTTTATGCCATGCTCCTAGGCCCAGTCACAGCCGACCACAGCAGCCTTTATAACCATTGCTGGCTGCTTATCCACCAGCAGACCTGAAAACTTGATTTTTAACAAGAGCAACAAAAAAGAAGTGCTATCTATGAGGAAATCTGGTGACAATGATTTGTTATTATTACTGCTATTCCCAGCCCAGATGGCTCTCCAGATGAAATGAATAAAAATTGGATCCTCTTTGAGGCTGGTGACAGGTGCAGACTTGGCCCCTCCAGTGGGATCTCATCAGACACACAGTACACCGCCGGCTCAGGAGCTTCCCACAGGCACGTGTGTGTTGTGGCAATTCCGAAAACTGTCAAGTGAATAATTGGCCTCTTATCTGGAGTCTTTAAAGATTCCTTCTGCACATCCCTTCCAAGGCTGTATCAGTCAGGTTCTTTGTTTGCAAGCAACAGAAACAGGCTCTGGTTAACTCAAGCAGAAAAGGTATTTTTGGATGGACATGAGGGTCCTTCCACGACTGATGAAAGGTTAGAGAAACAGGCTTTGTCTACGAAGGGAACCAGGGGAGTGCTGGAAATGTAGGTGCAAGAGATAACCAAGAATCTTGTCAGGGTGTGGCTAAAATAAATGAAGTGCAACCTTTTATTTTCTGTTTTTGTATCACTCCCATTGAGATTTAAAATTTGAGTCAAGAGAGCTTGATGGCTCAGTTTGTGTCTTAGGAGGCGATCTGGGCCTCTGGTTACCAGTTTCAGCAAAGCAGTGCACAATAAAGAGATAATGAGATAAAATTATATTGAAGAGGTAGGATTTCCAGAATGGCAGAGAGAGGAGCTCAGCAAATTCTTTCCACCAAAACAACTACAGAACTGGACAAAATTGTCAAAAACAACTTTGACACACTGGAAACTGACCAAACTGGCAAGAATTTTAGAAATGTTTATTTAAGCAAACCTACTGAAACTTGGCTAAGGGCAGTTGGACTCTGATATCTTAGCCTGGGGATGTTCCATTAGTACATTTAGCAGGTCTACCAGGGCAGGGCAGGGCAGGCTTTTCTGCTAGAGGAGGCTGGCTTGATTTGGAGTAGGACATGGGGGGAAAATCGCATGTCCCTGAAATCATGGAAAACAGAGGTGATTGCATAAGCAAACAAAAAGGAAAGGCCAAATATCATACTCACAAGCAATAGAAGCATAGTCAGAAATTTGACAGAGACACCTAGGGAACTAGATAGTCATAGTGGGTCTAGAAAAAATCCATCCTATCCCTAGAGGTCTGAAAGTCTGTAATCATGCTCAAAGGCTAAGTGCATGCTCAGGAGAAACTAGAGAAAACTCTAGCTTCTACACATTCCTGAATAATGTGACAGCCTGTGCACATGCAGAGAAGACACACACAAGTCCGGTAGAAAGTAAGAGCAGAGGCAGATTTCTAAACTCCCTAAACTTGAATGTGTTCTCCAAACCATGTAGAGATCCACCAGCAAAGGGTAAAAGTCTCACTGGCTCAATGTGTTTGAGTATAACCTCTGATCAATAAGTAAGCTACTCTGAACTAAAGGTGAGTAGTAGAACACCAAGTTTAGAAATAAAAACAAAACAAAAATAACTCAGCAAAGGTATCAGCTGTCACACACTGAAGTAAAGAAAGACTACAGAATAAGTATAGGCAAGTCAATGAACAAACAAACGAACAAAAACCTCACAGCAATAACAATTCCAAGTCAGGAAGTAAGAATCCAGAATGACGACAATATATCATCTAAAATGTCTAGTTCCTAATAAAAGATTACAAGACATTCAAGGAAGTATGAAAGTGAAAAAGGTCCAGGAAAAAAAGCAGTCAAACGACAGTCCCTGATAGGTCCTCTACAATGATGGACTTAGCACAGAAAAACTTCAAAGTAGCTAGGAAAATTATGTTCAAAAACCAAAAGAATTACACTTTAAAAATGAAGGGAAAATATGATGACAATGACTAATCAAATAGAGAATAGCAACATACAGGTAGAAATTATATTTGTAAAAGAACAAAGTTGAAATGGAATCCAGCAAGTCAAATGGAATTTTCACGGGAGGGGCTCAACATAATATTAGAGATGGCATAATAAAGAATCAGTGACCTTGAATATAAATCAATATAAATTATCCAATGTGAAGAACAAAAGAAGCAGAAGCAGAAAAAGAAGGAGGAGGAGGAAGAGGAAGTGGAGAAGATGGGGAAGGAAGAGGAAGAAAAGGAGGAGGAGAAGGAGGAAGAGGAGGAGGAGAAGACAGCCCTCAAAAAGCTGTAAGACTCTATTGAGCACACCAACATACATGTAATGAGAATCTCAGAAGGAAATAAGTGTGAGAGAACAAAAATATTTGAGAAAAAAAGGCAAAAACCTCCCAAATTGATGAGAAATATTAAACTACAGGTTAAATAAGTTTTATGAGCTCCAAGTAAGATAAATATAAATAGATCTGGAAAGCTAAACACAAGCTTGAAAGCAGCAAGAGAAAAATGACTCATCACATACAAAGTGACATAAGCACAATAAACATCTGACTAATTTTAAACATGGAGGCCAGAGGCAGTGGGAGGACATATTGAAGGTGCTAGGGAAAAAATTCAATCACAAGGAATTAAATTAAAAATCAGCAACAGAAATAAAATTGGGAAATCCACAAATATCTAGAAATTAAATAAGACACTTCATAATAACCAATGAGCCAAAGAAAAAAATCACAATGGAAATTAAAAAAATATTTTAAATAAAAATACAAAATATCCATAATATATGGATTGTAGCTAGAGACATGCTAAGAGGGAAATCTATAGCTTTAAGTGCTTATATTAAAAAAAATAAAAAATCAATAACTTAATGCTTCTACCTTAAGAAACTAGGAAAAAGGAGCAAACTAAGCCCAGAGCAAACAAAAAAAAGAAAATAGTAAAAAATTATAGTGGACATCAATGAAACAGAAAAAGATAATAATAATGAAGTATCAATGAAATCAAAATTGGTCTTTCAAAGATGAATAAAATTGACAGCATTTAGCTAAATTGACCCAAGCACAAAAGAAAGAGAGAAATCAAGAGATAGAAAGAGAGGATATAAATAACAAAAGTCAAGACTGAAAGAGAAGATATCACTACCTACCCTTCAGAAATTAAAGGAATTATAATGGATTAGTAAAAATAATGTTATGGCCCTAACAGGTTTGGCTCAATGGATAGAGCATCGGCCTGCTGACCCAAGGGTCCCGGGTTTGATTCCGGTCAAGGGCATGTACCTTGGTTGTGGGCACATCGTCAGTGGGGAGTGTGCAGGAGGCAGCTGATCGATGTTTCTAACTCTCTATCCCTCTCCCTTCCTCTCTGTAAAAAATCAATAAAATATATTTAAAAAAATAAAATAAAATACAACTTGCTAAAAAAATAATAATGTTATGGCAATAGATTAGACAGTTTAAATAAAATCCACAAATTCCTAGAAGCATACTAATTATCAAAATGGACTTCAGAAGAAATTTTAAAATATGAATAGACCTATAACAACAACAAAAGAAATTGAATTACTAATTTAAAAAGCCACACACACACCCCTCCAGACCCAACTGGCTTCATTAGTGAAATCTATCAAATATCTAAATAATAAATACTACCAATCCTCAAAAAATCCTTCCAGAAAATTTAAGTAATGGAAATACTTCCCAAATCATTTTATGAAGCCAGTATTAGCCTAATGTCAAAGTCAGACAAAGATATTACCAGAAAGTAAAACTGCAGACTAATATCTTCATGAATATAGATACAAAAATCCTCAACAAAATATTGGCAAAATGAATCTTGAAATGTAAAAAGAATTGCACACCATGACCATGTAGGACTTATCTCAGCAATGCAAGATTGGTTTTAAATCTGAACATTAATTAATGTAAAGTGCCATGTTAATAGAATAAAGCACAAAAGCCACATGATTATCTCAATAGATGCAGAAGAAGCATTTAACAAAATTCAACACCCATTCAAGTAAAAATTTTCAACAAACTAGGAATAGAAAGGCTAAACCTTCCTCAACCTGATAAAGTGCATCTATGAAAAACTTACAGCTAAATATCATACTCAGTGGTGAAAGACTAAATATTCTCTCCTTAAGTTCAGGAACAAAGTAAGAATGTCTCTCTCTCTTGCCACCTTTTATTTAACATTGTGCTAGAGGTTTTAGCTACTGAATAAAAGGGAAAAATTTTAGCCCTGACCGGTTTGGTTCAGTGGATAGAGCATTGGCCTGTGGACTGAAAAGTCCCAGGTTCAATTCTGGTCAAGGGCATATACCTTGGTTGCGGGCATATTCTCAGTGAGGGGTGTGCAGGAGGCAGCTGATCGATGTTTCTCTCTCTCTCATCGGTATTTCTAACTCTCTAACCCTCTCCCTTCTTCTCTGTAAAAAATCAATAAAATATATTTTTTTAAAAGGGAAAAATTTTAACTAAAACCATTCAAGTTAAAAGTAAGAAGTAAAATGGTCTTTATTTACATATTACATGAGTCTGTATAGAGAAAATCCCAAGAAATCCATACAATATTCTCTTTAAACTACTAAGAATTAGTATATGAGTACAGCAAGAGCACAGGAAATAGGATCAATATACAAAAATTTTATGAATATACAAAAATTGATTGTATTTTGACATAATAGCAATTAATAATTCACAACATGTAAACAATTTCATTCACAATAGCATTAAGAAGAATAAAATATATAGGAATAGATTTACCAATAAATGTAAAGCTTGTACACTAAAAATTACAAACCACTAAAGAAGAGCTAAATATAAGGGGAGATATTGCATATTCATGGATTGGAAGACAAAATGTTAAAAAGTCAGTTTTCCCCATATTAATCTATAAACTCAACATAACCCTAACTGCCCTCCCCTGCAGACCTGGTCCCTCCCAAATGCCCACCCCTGTAGGCCCAGTCTGCCGCAAATGCCCTTCCTTGCTGGCCTGGTTGCCCTCAACTGCCCTCCCCTGCTGGCCTGATTGCCCACAACTGCTCTCCCCTGCTGGCCATCTTGTGGCGGCCATCTTTGACCACATGGAGGCAGCCATCTTGACGAGGGTGTGATGGTCAATTTGCATATTACCTGTTTATTATATAGGATATTTTTTATTGATTTCAGAGAAGAAGGAAGAGGGAGAGAGAGATAGAAACATCAATGATGAGAGAGAATCATTGAGCAGCTGCCTCCCGCAAGCCCCCGACTGGGGATCGTGCCCAAAACCCAGGCATGTGCCCTTGACCGGAATCGAACCTGGAACCTTTCAGTTCGCAGACCGACACTCTATCCACTGAGCCAAACTGACTAGGGCTGTATGTCCTCTTCAGAGAAATTTCTATTCAGGTCCTTTGCCCATTTTTTAATTTATTGTTTTTCTTCCTCGTGTTGAGTTGTATACGTTCCTCATATATTTTGGAAATTAACCCCTTTTAAGATGTATCATTAGCAAATATATTTTCTTATACACTGGGTTCCTTTTTCATTTTGTTAATGTTGGTGTGTTTGTTGTTCTTGTTGTTTTGCTGTGCAGAAGCTTTTAAATTTGATGTAGTTCCATTTGTTTATTTTTTCCTTTGTTTCCCATGCTCTAGGCAATATATTGGCAAAAAAATATTGCTACAACAGATGTCTGAGACTTTTACTGCCTATGTTGTCTTCTAGGATTTGGGCTACCATCAATAAATCAACAAACAAGTGCTGGTGAGGAAGTGGAAAAAAGGGAAACCTAATGCACTGATGTAAACTGGTGCAGCCACTCTGGAAAACAGTGTGGGGTTTCCTCAAAAAATAAAAAATGGAACTGTCTTTTGACCCAGGGATCCCACTTCTAGGAATATATCCTAAGAGTCCCAAAACACCAATTCAAAAGAATACATGCACACCTATGTTCATAGCAGTGTTATTTACAATAGCCAAGATCTGGAAACAGCCTAAGTGCCCATTTGTAGATGAGTGGATAAAAAAGCTGTGGTACATTTACACAATGGAATACTACATGGCCCTAAAAAAGGGAAATCTTACCTTTTTCGACAGCATGGATGGACCTGGATGTTATTATGCTAAGTGAAGTAAGCCAGTCAAAGAAAGAAGGGAGGAACTGGATGAAAGAAGGTGAAGGGATTAGCCAAATAACATATATGTATAAACCGTAGACACAGACAACAGTGTGGTGATGGCCAAAGGGGGTGAGGGCTGGGTGGAGATGGGCAAAGGTGGGGGGTGGGCAGAAATGAAGAAATTTGTAATACTATCAACAATAAAAATAAAGTTAAAAAATTAATAACTTTTTATGTAATGGTATTTTCAAAAGGTATCATTAAGGAAACGAAGAAACAAATCATAAACTAGGAAAAAACATTTTCAAGGTGTATAGCTACAAATAGACTTGTATCTAGAATAAATCATAGAAGAAATAAAGAAGACAACTCAATTTAAAAATGAGCAAAAAATTGAATAGACATATCACCAAAGAAGATATATGAAAAAACACATGAAAAGATAATCAACAACATTGGTCATCAGAGAAATGCAAATTAAAACTACATTTAAATAAGTAAATAGAAACTCATCCTATGATCAGACTATGCCACTCCCAGGAATCTTCCTGAGAAAAATGAAAACATATGTCAACAAAAAAACTTGTACGTGAATGTTCATAGCAGCACTACTTATAACAAATATTGAAACATCCACAGGTCCATCAACTGATGAATGGATGAACAAAACGTGGAATATCTATACAATGAAACATTATTCAGAAAAAAAAAAACCTAAAACCAAAATGAGTGATTGATATATGCTTGTTATAAAAAATGAGTCAAATATGGCCTCTGTATTGCCCCTGGGTTATTTATTTCTATAGGCTGAGACCAATTAGCTAAAAATCCTGATGAAACCCAATTTTTATACACCCACTTATTCTAAAACTAGTCCAAACAAGCACATTGTTAGTCATTTGGAGCTTGCCTGCTTTGCATTCCCCACTCTACCCCACCACCACCACCACCACCTGCTGGCAATAGATAAGATGTACCTTGGGCCAGAAAGACCCTCAGCTGCCGCCCTTCAGTGCTCTCTGACCCAGAGGCTGCCACTGCACCATTGAGGGATATCACCTGGACATGAAAGCCCCTCCCTGGCCCAGGTAGACAGGTGCCAGCACCCAGGAGTCTGTGAGATGCCTGTGACCCTGGTGGAGACTCTAGTCCAGCAGGGCCTTACCTCGTGTATCCTGTTGGGGCCAGAGCCTGCTCCAGCTAATGAGCCGCTGGACTAGAGATAAGGAGTGGAGAGGACTGTGATGCCTGGAAATGGGAGGCACTGAAGGCTCCTATCATCCACTCTTAACAGGAATATATCTCCTTGGCCATGGAAATATAACGATTTCTAAATTATGCCCACTTATTTTTTGCCCTTCAAATGAACCCAAAGACGCTGCTGCTCTCAGTGAGTCGTTGGAGGGGCCATCACATTCTCCGTCTGAGAGGTCGGCTAGGAAAATCTGTTACCGCGGCAAATAAGTCCATCTCCACGTGCTGGAGGAGGAAGGGTTGCAAACCACCAGTCCCTCCCCTCTAGGATCTTGCAACTTATTCTGGATCCAGAAACAGGAGGCTATAAGTCATGTTGTTCTTATTTGTAAGGAGTACTTCCTAAATGCCAGGCACTGAGCTGAGGGCCTAACATGAATTCCATCATTTACTTTTCACAATAACATCACCAGGTTAATATACTGTGATTACCATCTCACAGACAAGGGAAGGGAAGCTCAAAACCTTCCTAACTTGCTACCTGTAGATGAGTGGTGGGCTTGGGACCTGCTCTCAGCTCTGACACAGAGCCTGCGTTCTTGTCCATGAATGTGGGGAAATAATGCCTATTGGAGTTTGAGAAAGAGAAAGGGCTTTGTTTGTGGGGTACTGATAAAGAGCCAAGATCTCCTGAAAGTAGTTGAAGGAAACTCACCTTGAATGAGGAAAAGAATTTATTATAAGCTTTTCTTTCTTTTTCTTTCCCTCAGAGTGAGACAGTGAGGCACAGCAGGGGACAATGAATCTCCCAAGGTCACGACACAAGTCACTAGCCAAGCCTGGCCTGTCACTCACAGTTCTGAATTCCCAGCTCACTGAATTCAGCAGTCAAAGCAGCCGTGGAGGGGCTATGTCAAATAGGTCTGGAAGACAACACCTGCCTGCAGTGTTTCCCTCTCCCCCTCTCCCCACGGTGTCCCCTGCCCCCTCCACACAAGCCTCTTATCCTCCCTCCCACCAGCCCATAAACTGTCCCAGGAAATGCCAGGATCTGAACACCATATTGGCCGTGA
This sequence comes from Myotis davidii, assembly GCF_000327345.1. Lineage (NCBI taxonomy): Eukaryota > Metazoa > Chordata > Mammalia > Chiroptera > Vespertilionidae > Myotis > Myotis davidii. The sequence continues at coordinate 2,086,150 of NW_006296221.1, forward strand.
GGGACTCGGTCAACTTCTCTGCCTTCTGTCTGTTCTAAACAAACAAAGGGCATTGCCCAAGTTATTAGTAAATACCAAGGCTTAGTTTATTGTATAAAACTTCAATCCAACAAATAAATGAGCCATCAAGTTTGAATTTATGTAGCATTCAAAACACATTAAAGCCATTTGACCATGACAAAGGCCTTTCCTGCTTTGAATGATGAAGCCAGCTCTTGCAAATACCCTTCGGATGAGACATTAACCGAGGTCCTTTCAGTTTGTCTCTGGGGACTGTCAAGGTGGAAGGGAAAGGTTCTGGCACTCTTTCTAAAGAATTCTTTTGGGAAAATCCCATCTTGGCTAAGTTTTCTTTCTCTAAAAAAGCATTTGTGAGCCTATACCATTCAGAACAATTACAATCACTCGGCTGGGTCATCTAGCTGACCAGCAGGAGGCCCTTACTTACCTTGGGATAATCCCAGGGAGACATCAAGGAACAAGTTCTCATTAAAGGATGCTGGCCACTGATGTCGCGAGGTTCCAGCTGCTTTTGTGGCCTGTCGCCGAGCAGTTCCTCCATCTGCAAATTGGTTATAAATAATACCTCCAAGGGGTTGGTGAGAAATTAATGAGATAACACAAGAAAGAGCATTTTATCAATCCCAAAGTCCTGTTCCAATAAAAGGTGTTATTATTAATAATATGTAAAGGTCATAAGTCAACCCCACCTTCTCATTCATTTTAGTTTTTTGTTTGTTTGTGTTTTGCTACAATGGGAAGTTTCTCATTCAGCTGGTGTTCCTGCTCTTGCAGGGAGCTCTTGGGGCCAGCGGTTGCTATTAATGACTGGGGCTGACCCCTTGGAATTGAGCTCCATCTGGCCAAGGACTGAGCCTCTCCATAAACAGGCAATTTTCTGGCAGACATTGCCAAGAGACATAGAGAGCCGGGAGAAATTATATTTGTCTGGGCTTCTTCCTATTGCACCTCCAACTGCCACCCAAATGAAGATCAAAAACAGCCTTAAAAGTATCTCCTCCCCAGCCAGGCTGGTGTGGCTCAGTGGTTGAGCATCGACCTGTGAACTAGGAGGTCATGGTTCAATTCCTGGTCAGAGCACAAGCCTGGGTTGCAGACTCGATCCCCAGTGGGGGACATGCAGGAGGCAGCCGATCAGTGATTCTCTCTTATCATTGATGTTTCTATCTCTCCAACTTCCTTCCTCTCTGAAATCAATTTTTTTTAAAAAAAAATACCTCCTCCCCAGAAAACACCAAAAAAAAAGAGTAGATGTTCAGTAAAACTGGGTGAGAGGCGTTAGAAAAGAGTATTCACTCAATAAACTGATTGGACACCCAACACGTGCCAGTACTCTGCCCAATGCTGAGTTGGAAAGATGAGGAAGACACAGGCCTTGTTCTCCAGGGAAGTTAGACATTAACAGATATGCCGGTAATAGATATGCTCTGGCTGGAAGCTGGGACCAACTAGCTGAGCCTTGCAGAGTCCAGCTCCATGCCCTTTGTTTCAGCACCTTTGGGGTTAGGACTGAATTGTATGTATCAAAGTTTCAGGTCATTTTAGCATCTCTCTCTTCCAACTGTGAGAACCTGGATCATTTCCTCATCAATCTCAGCCTGGGGTGATTGATTTCGCTGGATACACATTAAGGTACAACCCATGCACATCCTCTACTCGAAGGAATACTGGGTTACATGGGAAAGCTAAAATAGCCAAAGCTTCAAAGAGGACAAAGAAGACAGATCAAAGAGAAGAAATCCAGTCCTTGCCCTCCAAATGTCTGAACTGTTGTGTAAGAGCTGGAAATAATTATAAATATGCCATACTCTCAATCTCATTTAATCATCACAACAACGCTGGGGAACAAACCTTAACTGCCCTGTTCTACAGCTCAGGAGTAAATTTTTTCCCCAAGATCCACAGCTAGTGAAGTCAGGATTCGAACTCACACCTCGCTGACTTCCAATCTGGACTTTGAACTGTGCCATGTGCTGTCCCTGCCCAAACCCTTTTACCTTGAGCTCCTTGGTAAAGGCCTGATATTTTGGAAAATATGCTTTGAAGATTAAAGCTCAGATGAGATGATGGGTGTAAAGCACCAACTATATAATACCTGGAACCTAATAAGTGTTGAATATATGACAGCTTCTTCTCCTTCTGTTATTATTATCATGCCATGGTGGGAGCTCAGAGACCAGACTCCAGCTCTGGGAGAAGGTGTTGGGGAGAAGCCATGTTGGTTATCAGTTTATTCAGGGCAGAATCCAAGACCTAAGAAAACACAGAACTGGGCAATTTCCTGAGGCTGCCTATGGAAAGACAGAACTTTGTGCTAAGCACAAAGTGCATGTGTATCCAGAGTGCATGTGTGTCCATTCATCCACCCATCCATTCCACCATCTATCCATCCATCCAACAAAATCTTTCTAAGCACATCTCATGCGCCTGGCACTCAGTATAAAACAATGAATGAAACAGTCATAGCTTTGATCCCATGAAACTCATCGGTGGGGAAGATGGACAACAGTAAACACAGAAACAAATAAATATGTCATCACAATTGAGAATAGCATCATAAATGTGATGTGCTGGGTGCTAGGTTAGAGAACAGCTGAGGAGAGAAGCTATTGAGAATATCAAGGAAGCCCTGTCCAAAGAGGTGACATTTAAAATGAATTTGAAGATAAGAAGTCAGCCAGGAGAAGGAGGGGGTGGGGCAGAGTGCATCGAGACCTGCTGCTCATGGAGCTGCCCAATGGACCACCTGCCAGCAGATCCTGTGTAGGCACAACAGCTCACCTACAAGCCCACAGTCCTGTGGGAGTTGAAGCTAGTGAATGACTCTCCCTGCATCATTGGTTTGGAGACTAGGGTATCTCTGGTTGTAAAGGTAGCCTGAGGGGAGGTCCTGGGAAACACAGGATATTAAAAATAAGGACATGAGTAAGCACTGATGAGTTATCATCCAAATGCTTCCCGAATTCTTCATGAGACGCATTGAATGAAGGGGTTGGGAGTGGGTCCGGGGAAATTTGGTGGGGACAGGCCACCCAGTGAACTCTAGTTCAGTCTGCTTCCCAAAGCCCCACAAAGAGCATGACTGCTATTTACATTTCAATGTAAATCAAGCCGCCTTCAACCAGCAAGGCTGTGTAAACTTGTGTTTAATGTCAGGTTTATATTAATATTTGTATTAACAAGATTGATCATTTACATAACAATGCATACGTAGAGTCACAGCTAGGTCTGGGTTTACACACATTTGCATAATGTTTACAGATTGATTGATTAGACAAACTGAGCATAAATCCAAGTAAACTGCTAGCTGTTTGTTTATTTTTTCTATCGGGGCTCGGTAGCCTATATCTTAATAAATGGGCTAAACTGAATCTAAGTCCTCTGTTATAACCTTCACAGAGATTTAATAGTTCTGAAAAGTAATTTTCATTGAGAAGAGTAAGATGAAATCATCAGGGCTATTTTTCCCTTTAATCTCTGCACTGAGCAGTGAAGAGCACACTGGCTTTAAACTATGCTCTAACAGAGATAAAACCAGGCCGTAGGCGGAAAATTGAGATTCCAGACTCCTTCTGCCTTAGCCCTGGTGGAGAAGTTCAGGTTCGTCAGGGACCTTGGTGGGCCATCTGCAGCTCTGTTACCCCACTGGTCCCAAGAAGCCAGGGCCGAGTACAGCTTCCTTTTGTGCCTTGAGCGCCTCCTTCTGGCTGAAGAATGTGGGGATTCATGCAAGGCCCTCAGCTCTATTCCAATTCTTTCCTCCCCTTCATGGGGTACAACTTGCATTGCCCAGGAGATCTACGGGGATCATGAAAACAAATGAAGACCAACGTAATGAGAATAAGCAAAGGCTATTTATTCTGATTTTGCCACAGCAGGGTCAGCCAATATCACTCACATTTTGACAAAGACTTAAAGGCAGGCAGAGGAGTGGGAGAGTCTTATAGTAGAAAAAGTGGAGGCTTCAGGTGCACCCTGATTGGAGGCTGTTGGCCTGGGGAAGCTGAAGGTGAGCTAAGTAGAAGGGAGGCATTCTATGTGTTCAGTCAGGGATTAGTATTTGGCCTTCCCGGGTTGGTATCCTAACTTGGAAGTGGGGACAAAAATTAGGAAAGATGTCAGTTATTAAGTCCTGGCCATTTGGGGCCAAATGTTAACAGAAGTTTTTGTTTAGCATCCTAGACTGTTTAATAGCAGTATGACTTCCTGCAAGATGACTTACAGCAAGTTGCCTTCCTGGGCTGGTTATTTTATATAACTTCTGGTTGTTGGTTTCCTGGGCAGGTTGCTGCAGGCTGTGGGTCAATGTTCCAAAACCAATTATAACTTAAATCTTTGTGTTCAAAAAGCAAATCATTAATAGTGGGCAAATATTTCAGAAAATATTGAATATATTAATCTTGGAGACTCTCTGATCAGGGTTAAATATGGTATGCTAAGAGCTTTCCAAGGTTCATCTCGATTAGTCTTTTCAATGAAGTCCTTGAAATGGCGGCTGCTATCATTATCATTGTCATCATCATCAACAACTTTATTCCTATTTTAAACATGAGGAAACTGAGGCTTATACCATTTAAGTGCTTTATCCAAGCTCTGTGCATCTAGAAAGTAATGGCGGTCAAATGCAAATCCAGGGAGATCTAATGCCCACCCAAGCATTGGAGAAATCAAACTCTTCCCAGTACTTTAAAAATAATGATTAGAAGCTTGGTATTTCCATCAGTTGAGGTGCTAGTCTCAAGTAGTTATGAATTATTTGCTGAAACAATTCCCAGTGGGATTTCTATTTGCCAAGACTTGGTCTCATTCTCTTTATATTCTGATCTCTGGAAAGACTTGATTTCTTCAGAAATGCTCTTGGTCAGCCTTTCGCTAGTTCAAATGGGGAACCCTCTTCCCTCCAGCTCTCCCCTTTGCAAGCTTTGTGATTCAGAATTATGGAGCTTGTATTTTCCTGGGATGCTCTGCACTGGCTGCAATGGGAGACTTTGACTTGGGTGGGCTTCCTGGAGAAGGTGCCCGCTGGTCCTTAAGTACCACGCTCCCCTCACACTCCCGCCACATTGATTTCTCTGGGGTTGCTCAATATGCCCAGCTTGCTGGCACCTCAGATTATTTGCATTACAGTTTCCTCAGCCTGTGAGAGCTGCCTCCCAAATCTTCCATCAGCTGACTCCTCTACATTCGTGTCTCAGCTCTGTGTTACCAAAGGCCCCTCCATGATATCCATATCTAATATAGCCATCCCTAGTTTAAATTTTTGTCTTTGTAGCATTTTACACTGTCTGTAACCATCTCTTTAATTTTAAATGCTTGTTGTTGAAGTCTCCCATGAGAATATTACTTGTATGTGGACAAAAACGCTGTTAGGCTTGTTCATTGTTGCATCCCCTGTTGCTGGCACCTAGGAAGTTCTCCGTAAAGATTTGCTGAATAAATTATCCCATGTAATATTCCCAACAACCCATAGGGCAGTCCTGCACTGCAGCTGAGGGGCTCAGGTAAGTTAAAACCATTTGTCCAAGTCACACAACTAAAGACTGGGGGAGCACAGAGTGGTGACTTAAACCCAGGTTCATCTGCCTGCTGTTGTCTTAATTATTTCTCATTGAACCTGTTGGGAGGGAGGGAGTCTCTCCTCAGGGTTATGGGGCCACCGAACACAAGACACCTGACACTGGACAGATGAAATCAAAGCAGTTTAATAGTCACAAACTCACAGCCCCAAGGAAGGAGGACACAGGGGGTTGCACTAGGGAACAGAGTGAACCACAGGGGACTGTGTAAGGTTTATCAAAAGGATGGGGAGCCCCTGGTTCCAGCGGGAGGATACGATTGGCTCGTGTGAATGTCTTGGAGCTGGAGAGGAACTGAAACCTGCTCCTCGGGGGTGAGCGAGAAGCACACCTGGTCTGTTTACTACGGCAGGTTGTTTGGCTGGGAGCCCTTACCGGTGGGAGCAATGTGGGAACCTTGGTGTTAGGCCATTTCAGGCCCTCCCCACTGCACCAAATGCCAAGGCAGCCCCTAATACAGGAACTTAATTTTAGGCCTTACTCCACGCTCAGATTAAAAACTGTGCTGATGGGTAAAAGAGAAAACGAGAGGACTGGGAGCAAGGAGATGAAGTAGAAGTTACCATTGAATCAGGCAGCCTAAATTTAAAGAGGGTCAGCCAGCACCCCCAAGGGGTGTCCACAGCTCTTTCCAAAATGCTTTGCAATCTTCAGAAGATTCTATCTTATTTCGAGAGTACTGGAGAATTGGCAAGGCTGGTCTTTCTGGGAGGGACCTCAAGGGCACTGTGTTAGGGCATTTGAGCTCATGCAGATTATGGGTGTTGGCAGACTTGCGTCCTGGAACCTATTCAACACCTCCCCATATAATACCCGTGGGTCTTGGTAGTGTGATTTTAAACACCCATAAAAATCAAGCTTTATTGATAGGGAAAGCATAATAACTCCTTGGAAGTGGGCCCTGTTTTGTGCAAAGAGATATACACAGTGTTCCCACTATAGATAACTGACCCAGGAGTCCTCTGGGGCCACTGAGACCAGGAACATAAACTCATCTGAAGAACTCATTAAAAACAGTGATTAGCATCCAAATCATGGCACTCTTGCCTGCATTTCAGAAGCTTTGTTGGGTCAGACATCAAATTATTTCCATTGTGTGGATGAAGAGATGTTTGCAGTTCTTTTTCATTTTGCTTTGTGCATGTGTGCTTGTTGTTATTTTGCGCCTTCAGTTCATTGCGATTGAATTCTTTCTCTGCTTTTACATCCCCACCAGGAAAGAGGAGGTGAACATCAGCCTGCATCCCCTGACTTGCTGGGGAAACGTGCAAATTCCTTATATGCATCATTTGGAGAGGTATCTCCTATGAGCCCTTCCCCTCTACCTAACATGTGAGTGCATACATACACATATATGCACATGCACTTACACATACATATACATGTGCACACATATACGCATGCACACACACACATACTGGAGTATACTAATGCCACAGACAGCCTGGGTCCGGCCTATCTTTTGCCACTTACCACCTTCCTCTTTCACTCCTGCCAGAGAAAACATGGGCCACATCACAATTTCTTCACCTCCTGACAGTCCTCCTGGAACTGTTCCCTCCCTGCCCCTTTTCTCTTTTTGCCTCCGACCCTCACTCTCTTTCACTGGCTGACCCATGGCCGCCAGTCAGATCTAACTTCCTCAGAGAGCTGCATACATGAATTATGACTCACATTTCCCATCCTGCAATCCTTGTGTTCAGAGGCAGCCCTGGGAGGTGCGGGCAGCAGCCAATCGATCAGAGTGGGCAGGGGCCAGACCACAGCACCAGCTGGGGGGAGTGGACCTGTCAACTTCTCTCCTGAATTGTTCTTCCCCATTCAACCCTGTTTTCTCCTCTTTGGTTCAGACCATCATGAATGTCCAATGAACTATGATAGCAGCCAATCTGATCAGGTGACAGGGCATGATCCCTCCCCTCGGGCTTCCGGCCTGGGCTCTGCACTGCATAGGGTCCAGCTCTGGCTCTCCCTCAGCTGTGCCCCACACTTGGGGTGAGGAGTCACCATGGGACCAACAGTCTTCAGGTCAAGGGAATGTTCCCACCAAGGCCTGTGTGTGCCCCTACCCAACACCCCTGCCACATAATTTTTTAAAATATATTTTATTGATTTTTTTTACAGAGAGGAAGGGAGAGGGACAGAGAGTTAGAAACATCGATGAGAGAGAAACATCGATCAGCTGAGTCCTGCACACCCCCCACTAAGGATGTGCCCACAACCAAGGTACATGCCCTTGACCAGAATCGAACCCCGGACCCTTCAGTCCGTAGGCCAATGCTCTATCCACTGAGCCAAACTGGTCAGGGCCTGCCGCATAATTTGAGACCTTGATCCATATACCCAGGACCCTGCATTCTTGATATTCCATGTCCGAACACATTCTGACCCTACACGGGACCCCTCCCAAGTCCACTTCCCTGCAGGCAGAGCTTGACCAGTGTACACACCGCCAGGCCTGGGGAGTGGCCAAGGCAGCTGTTTGCCTGGGAGTGGGTATGGATGAAGCCTGAACATCGGGTGCAGAAAGCACAGGTCTGCCGGGTGGGGCAGAACTGGGAGGAGAAGAGGCCACAGGCTGGGGTCCCTGTGGTGTGAGGGACAAGCCTGAGGGCACTCCCTGTGGGACCCTCAGGGACTCCTTACTATCCTCAGGAAACCATCCAAACTCCTGAGAATGCGAGGCAAGGCCCCAAAGGTCTTTCCTTTCTGTGCTTCTCTAGCCTCAGCCTCTTCTCCCAGGCTCCCTCTCATATTCGCATTCCAGATCGGCTGAACCATTTGCATACCCTTAGCCGATAATTTACCCTATTTTATCATAATTTCTTTACTTTCTGATCCCCTTCCTCCCCTCCTGGTGTCTCCCTAGCTCTCAGGACTGGGCTTGGCACCTGGCATGAAGCAGCTATGAGATCTGGGTTTTCTGCCCAGGAGATGGATAGCCTAGAACCTCTAAGCAGCCCCAGTCCACACTCCAACACCCAGAAGCTTCTGAGAGTGCTATGCTGGGGGAGGGAGTGGGAAAAAGAAACATGAGCAGAATAAGGAACATGAGTAGGCATCTCCATTATTTTAGCCCTGGTTCCCACATTTGCAATCTGTGTCAGAGGTCAGCAAACTTTTTCTGTAAAGAGACAGATAGAAAATGTTTTAGGCTTTACAAGCCTAACCTTCCCAACGCTACCTTTGTGGCACAAAAGCGGCCATGGACAAGGCATAACTGAATGGACATGGTTGTGTTCCAATAAAACTTTATTTATAAAAACATACACAGGGCCAAATTTGGTCCACAATTTGCCAATCCCTATCAAACTTTGTCTGAAAAACGTTGGGGACATAATATCTACGTTATAGCGGGTGAAGAAATGTTATTGAAATTATTTTGAAAATTATAATGAAGTAGAGCACTAGGGAAGTAAACATTATTAGTATCAATAATGCTAATAGGCTCTGGCTAGTCCAGGGATGGGCAAACTTTTTAACTCGAGGGCCACAATGGGTTCTTAAACTGGACCGGAGGGCCGGAACAAAAGCATGGATGGAGTGTTTGAGTGAACTAATATAAACTCAAAGCAAATATCATTACATAAAAGGGTACGGTCTTTTTTTTTTTTTTTAATTTTATTCATTTCAAATGGGCCGGATCCGACCCGCGGGCCGTAGTTTGCCCACGGCTGGGCTAGTCCCATTAATAAATTTATTGAGCACTCACCGTATACTTGGTGCCTTGTATTCATGACTCAATCCTCACAAATATCTTGTGGAAAAAAATACATTTTATCAATTTATTGATGAGGAAACTGAGGCTCAGAAAGTGGCTCAAAAGTCACACTGGTGGCTGGAGGCAGGGCTGGATTCTAACTACTAGCAGTTTCTACATCCAAAACAGTGCCCTCAGAAGAGGAAATGTAACTGTGCGGGGTGTGAATAACAGAGAGAGATGGCGGCATGGCTGCAAACAGATGGGCCTGTTGTGTTCCGACAGGAGGGCAGGGCCCGGTCATATGCCCCTGGCTGTCACCTGAGTGCCCGTGTTTGCCATGGCATCTGAGGCTGGCGTTCTTCTCCGGAGGAGGGGAGCTTTTCCCAGGCAGGGTCCCAGGTCTAAATCCTAAGCACGGCCAGCTACCTCTGCCAGCGGTGCAGAGCTGGCCTTCTTTGCAAGGGGTTTCCTGAGTCACAAGGCAGCTCTCTAGAACTTTCTGGGCCTGCCTGCGCCCCGAGGGGAGGCTTGAGAGCCGGTGCCACTTAAACACAGAGTCCCTTGCCTTGAGGAGGCCAGATTTAGCAATCTGTCATACACAGCCCGCCTCAACGTGCCACAGGCTCAGAGAGCAGCAACTCGGGCAGGCAGACAGGGACTAGAGAGGACGGGGGAGGATAATTATGGCACTTGCTTTCCTCTAAAGTGCGCGTCAGGAAGAAGGGATTAAGCGAATTGAAGAAATCTCCAGCCCTGACGTCAACAGTGGCTGCCGAGAGCGATTGTTTTATCTGCATCTCACCTGCTTCTGAGTGCCCAGCTCGGGGAGGCCTACCCACATCTCCACTTTGTCCCCAGCAGCTCTTTTCAGAAATAGTTTGAGTTGGCGTTAGCCATTCTGCAAAAGAGAGAGGAGCTAAAAATAAGTGCATGCGAAGGAGGTACCCCGCGGTTTTTTTTGTGTTTTTTTTTGAAACTTCCAAAGCTCACATCATGCTTCCCAGAGGAAGAGGGAGTTGATTTTCCTGAGGTTTCACTCACGTGTGTGTGTGTGTGTGTGTGTGTGTGTGTGTGTGTGTGTTGTGTGTGTGTGTGTGACAGGTGACATAATGGTACTAAGAATGCAAGTACTACACAGGGACAGGTGGCCGCCACTCTCAAACTTTCTCTTTTTTCTCTCTCTGGAGCCTCAGGAAACCTGTGCCCCTAGGGGCCATGTTCATGCAAAGAGAAAGCGAGGACTCCAGGGCCATTGACATTGCTTTTCGGCCCGCTGCGCCACCTTCAGGCCCAAGCATCTCCAAACCCTGAGCCTGCAAGGGGTAGGCTGCTGTCTTCTGTCCCGCAATGAGACTGGGGGTTCAGTTGCCCCATGACAGATTTTGGAGTCCTCTCTGTAACGAATTGGAAGAGGCAGTAAATAGTAATAGAAAGGTTTCTTCTTTTAGTTCAAGGCATTATCCTATGTCCACCAAATACTATTTGACACATGGACTGCTGTTTCCTGACAAATAAAATAACACATCTGAAAAATATAGCCAGTTGCCTAATGTGTACCATGATGCATTCTTAGGCAGCCTTAGAAAGCGGATTGCCAGGTGAATCCGGGAATAGGCATTTGAGTGCTTAGGCCTGGGAACCTGGCATCATTCTCTGTCACTCGCTCTGACTTTGGGGAAGTTATTTCAACTCTCTTTGATTGTTTTCATTCATGCTCTCCCCATGGAGTTGTGAGGATTACATGGGATGGCTCAAGACAAGCATCTGGACATAGTAGGAGCTCAAGAGTGGGAGCCATCAGCATTGTCATCATCATCTGCCAGAAAACCCTAAGGCAGTGGTTCTCAACCTTCCTAATGCCGCAACCCTTTAATACAGTTCCTCATGTTGTGGTGACCCCCGACCATAAAATTATTTTCATTGCTACTTCATAACTGTAACTTTGCTACTGTTATGAATCATAATGTAAATATCTGATATGCAGGATGTATTTTCATTGTTAAAAATTGAACATAATTAAAGCATAGTGATTAATCACAAAAAACAATATGTAATTATATATGTGTTTTCCGATGGTCTTAGGCGACCCCTGTGAAAGGGTTGTTCGACCCCCAAAGGGGTTGCGACCCACAGGTTGAGAACCACTGCCCTAAGATATCAGGTTTTGTATTAGTCAGGCCTCCCCAGAAAAACAGAACCAACAGGATGTGTAAATGACATATATTTGGATTTTAAGGAATTGGCTGGTGCAATTGCGGGGGTTGCTGGCAAGTCCGAAATTTGCAGGCTGGCTGTCACGCTGGAGATTCCAGTGGGAGTTGATGCTGCGGTCTTGAGTCCCAAGGCAGTCTGAAGGCGGAATTCTTTTCCTCTGCTGGGGAGCTCATCATTTGCTCTAAGGCTTTGAACTGATTGGCTGAAGTCCATTCGTATTTTGGTGGATAATGGGCTTTACTCAGAATCTACTGATTTAAATGTTAATCACATCCAAAAAAAATACCTTTACAGCAACATGTAGACTAGTGTTTGACCAAACAACTGGCTGCCATGGCCCAGCCCCTTTGACACATAAAATTAACCATCACGGGTGCCAGCTCTCACTTCAGGAAAAATCATACCTGACCAAGCAGTGAGCATGGAGATGCAGAAATGACGCAAAACGTACAACTGATCCCCTGGGTAGCCTCCCAGAAGCTACCAGAAGTGGTGTGATGGAAACCACTCCTTGCTCACAGCTGACATCACAGGTTCCAGCCCTCCCCCGCCCCTGGATGAGTGTGTGGTTTTTAGGCAGATCACTAATGTCTCTAAACTTCCTCAGCTGCAACTCATAACAAACACATCTGCCCTGCCTACTGCACATGGCGATTGTGAGAATAAAATGAGGCAACTGTTGGAAAGGGCGTTGAAAGTAAACTGTTAAGTGTCCTAATATAGGGCATTGTCCTACGAGGAACAGAATGTTCTTTCTATAGAGTCCAGTTCTTTATACTAAAGTAAAGAAGAGGCAACCCTACGAGGTCATATGTTTGGCCTAATTCTAATATGTTAGCTGACATAATCATTAATGTCTTCAATTAAAATCAATTGTCTTGCCTTCTTGGGATTTAGAATGATTTCTTGGATGTGAATTCGATGACCAAATGGTCTGAACGTTAGACTTTTCCCCCTCTCAATGAATTTTCATTGCGTTTGAGCAGAAAGCATTTCATTGCATTGGAACAGGGCTTAAAGCAGCAGGTCCAACAAATGTTGTCATGGATAACTCATTCATTACAGAGATATTTATGGAGCCCTCACCATGTGCCGGGCACTGCTCCGGGTCCTGGTTGGAGAGGCTTGTGACTTTAAGTGCTGAGCTCAGTCATGGCTCAGCGTAAGTGTTTGATAAATGCCAGCTATTTACTCTTTGTTCAGGCATTATTATGTGGCCATTTTTGGAAAAGAACGACAGGATTCATGCTTTAAAATAAAGACAACCTCTGCAGCTTTTTCCACGTTCCCAGACCTACAGCTCAACATCAGGTCATTATCACTCTGAACTCCAGAAGTTGATGTCGAAGTGGAAGTCGAAGTCTGGGCACCAGGAGCCCAGAATAGTGGAGCCCAGAAGGCTGAGGCAATTGCTCTTTGGAAAACCTCACCATCAAAGGTAATTGCCCTGTGCTGTCTCTTAGAACACTTCACACTTCATTGGGAAGCTATAAAAACAATTACCAGGTCATTAGTAAAGGTTATTATATTTTTTAAGATCCAAAAGATTCTCCCAGAATGACCTTAGCAGGCATTTCAGGGAGACACAGTTGCTTTAGTGGAAAGAGGGAGCGCTTTGGAGTGGAAACCAAGAGGCCCTGCATTGGGCACACAGCCTTCTCCAAGCCTCAGTTTCCTCAGCCTTGTGCTAGAGCCAGGAGTCCCTGCCCATGTCATTGGGCTGTTGGAGAGCTTGAAATAAAATGGCTTTGGGAATGACACCTAGCACCACCCAGAGCACTTGGAAGGTACTCTGGAGATGCAATTCCTTCCCTTGCCTGACTCCTTGTTGCCTGTGTTTGGGGTCAACATATCTATATAATAAAGAGCCAGGGTCATAAGGACTGAAGGCTTGGCCAGACTGGAAGTCAGTGCTGGGTTGTGTGGTGATCCAGCACTGACTGAAGCCGCTGAGGGAGCCCAGACCCAGCACTGACTACGTAGGGGGCTGTGGATCAGGCCCAGAGAGAGGCCTGCAGAGAGAGAGAGGCAGGGTCTGATCCATAGCCTCTGTGGCAGCTGTTGATCAGAACTTGCGTCTCTTTCTCTCCCAGCCTGGCCAACAGCATGCCACCATTTCTCTCCAGGCCTCCACTGGGGCTGCTGATCAGCCCCGCCTTTCTGATCAGGCCCTGTTGATAGGCCCAGAGATGCTGACTGGCATAGAAACTGACCAATCAGAACTAAATCTGGGTGAATATAAGGAGCCAAGGGCTGACTAGGAGGCGGAGCTTTTGACACTGACTGGCATAGAAACTGACCGATCAGAACCAAATTGGCCGGCAGAGGAGGGCAGTTGGGGGCAAAATCAGGCAGACAGGCAGAGGGGTTAGGGGCAATCAGGCAGGCAGGCAGGTAAGTGGTTAGGAGCCAGCGGTCCCAGATTGTAAGAGGGGTCCCTGGTTGGAGTGGGTGCAGGCTGGGCTGAGGGAACGCCCCCCCCCCCCGCATGAATTTCATGCACTGGACCTCTAGTGAATGAATAAAGCAGGAAGGATTGAGATGGACATTGGATCTATCAGGACAGGCTAGGTTGTAGGCTAGGCTGCAATAGTGATCTGAAAACCTCAGCAAATCCATTTAAAACCACCAAGTCCATTTCTCACTCACACCTCCTGTCCATTGTGGGCTGATAAACAAGCTCTACTTCCCAAAGCCACTCAGAAATCTGACAGACAGAAGCACTATCTTGTCACATGATTCCAATATCATAGGAGGAAATAAGAGGAGCATGATGAATTATGGTGGCTTTTAAAATCTCTGCCTGGAAGTGATGCACATTAATTCCACTCACACATCACATAGCCACACCTGAGATCTACCAGGGTGCCAAGGACTGGAGGTGTAGAAACAGACTAACATATAGGAACATTGACTTCATCCATGTCACACCATTCGACCAAGGCAATGTTCATATACAATAAAAAGGAGGTGGGACTCTAGCAAAAGTTGAGGCTTTAAATATAATTCATCCTCTCATATCAACTCAAATTATTTTCTTTAATAAATAACTTCCTTTAAACATGCAATCCTTCACTTACTCAATAATTTGGTTACATACCTTCAATGTACCAGGCATCACTCTAGGCTCAGTGAACACTCACTAACTAGTCTCTGCTCCTTATTCAGTGGCTCTCCTAGAAGGAAGGCAGACAAAAAAACAAGTAGTAAATATATACTGTCCTTTCAAAGCATAATAAGTGCAACAAAGAAAAAGAAAGCTTGGTCAGGGAACCCAAGATAACTACAACAAAGTACAAGATTCAAGATGTATGCTTGAGGATGTTGAATGAGTTCAATGGTATCCCCTCAAATTTTATTTTATCTCCCCTCATCCCCTTAATGCTTTCTGGAAGGTAATGCCACTCAACGTCATTGGTTATTATTTATCGGGCTCATATTATATTCCAGAAACTATGCTAATGGCTTTACATATATTATACACTACAAATCATTTCATAGTAAGTAGATTATGTGTATGCCACATCAAACCTAAGAGGTGGGTCATTATAATCCCATTTTTGCATTGAAATCACAGGCTCTGAGAAGTGATGTCAGACTCTAAAAACCACCCTTTCACCCACTGTGTAACGTGGCCTCCAGAAACCACACTGCTTTTCCAACAGGCCTGCAGGCTGCTGTCACTCCCTCCTGCAGCCTACCAGGTAGACTTTCCACAGGTGAACTTTGTTTGCTCTCCCAGACTCCTTTGAGGATCTGATGAAAAGGATAGAGTCCCTCCCCACAAAAATGCTCATAAAAACACAAATGGGAAAAAAATTACATGCAATACTCTTACTATATTAGAAATGTATTTACTTCATATGTGTTTGAAAAAAAATTGATTATAAAAAATGAATGATTAATTCCAGGAAGAAAAAAAATGCAATAAAATAACTTTCTATCTGAAATTGGCTCAAAAATAAATTTCCATTTTAAAAGCATAATGGTGTTGACCTTGAAATAGAACTTGAAACTGCAATATACAGCTTGACATGGCCTGTGCATGACATCTTTCATAGCCAATCAGTTTGACTTTTCCTTTGGAAAATGTTAAATGCTGACTCACAAAAGGATCAGTGTCCCCAAAGCTCTTTGCCAAATGAGGGAAGACTTATGCCAAGGAGCACAGCATTCTCCAAGACAGGCTTCTCCCATCACGGAGCCTATCTATTTGTTAAGCTGCTTTGGAAGGCAAGTAACAAAATATCTAACTAAAGTGATTTAAGTCTTAAGCCTGTATTTCTACCCTGGGTAATGTGAAGATAGAGAGTTCCAGTGTTAGTTCAGCAGCTCCACAATGTCAGAATTCTGAGTCTCTGCAGTTCTCTCGGCCTTACCCTCATGGTCAGAAGATGGCTGCAGCCGCTCCAAACAACACGTCCTCATAGGACGTCACATTAAATGAAATGTCAACAATCCCAGGGAGGTGTCGTCATTTCACAGAGGTATTGCTTCAATTTTCTTTTATTAACTGCAAGTCCCAAATAAGCTAGGCCAAATCCACAATACAAGGACTTCTCCAAATCTCTCTACCCATATATGGCTATTTTTATCTTAAAGGTTGACTAAGCAATTGTGTAAGATAGTTCGACTAAATGATTTTGTCCCAAGACAATATAAGTTTAAACACAGTCCAGCCTTTAAAAATCAAGGCTTCTCGTGAAAAGTGTCCAACGTATTTTTAGAATGAACAGTCATAATTTTGTGACACAATAATCATCATGGCTTTTGGGGCAGTGTGGGGAGGGAGTTCTTATGTTTATTGAAAAAAAATTTTTTTAAGATATATGTAAATTTTGACATCATTTCTTTTCATTTGTATTTCCCAGCTTAAGCTAGGCCCAACATAAGAAAGACACAAGTGCACATTCAATGAGAGGGTGTAATGTCTTCCATTTTTATCAATGGATGCTCCTCTCATCAACAGTAAGTCAGCGTAATCACTGGTGTATCTACTACAAACTATGTATAGTAACATCCTTTCCATCCTACATTTGTTTGCAGTGAAACCACATCTATACTAATAAAAGGGTAATATGCTAATTAATTGGACATCTTCCGGACATCCTTCCAGACAAAGCCAAAGTGGCAGGGGGCCGAGGCAGAGGCAGTTAGAGGCAACCAGGCTGGCAGGGGAGGGCAGTTAGGGGCATCAGGCAGGCAGGCAAGCGAGCGGTTAGGAGCCAATGGTCCTGGATTGTAAGAAGGATGTCCGGCAGGATCAGGCCTAAACCAGCAGTCAAACATCCCCAGAGGGGTCATGGATTGGAGAGGGTAAAGGTCGGGCTGAGGGATGCCCGTCCCCCTCCCCCCCGCACGAATTTCATGCACCGGGCCTCTAGTCTATAATAATAAAAAGTCCAAGGGAAGGAAGGCCTACTCTTGTATGAATTTCGTGCATTGGGCCTCTGTATCCAAAATATTTTTACATTAAAAAACATTATTTTCATAAAGGTAATTTATAAAGGGGCACAAAAAAAAACTAGAAGAAAATATTTTTCATTCCACCAGGAGATCATTCATGGACCAAAGATTAAGAAACTTTGTTTATAAACAATTTCCCTCTTTTCCCAGTAAGACAGATGGTAAATGCTCCTCTACATGTGATCTCAGAATTCAGTCTCTAAGAACACCACCTACATAGGACAAACTAACAGACTGAGATACAACCAATTTTCAACCTTTCACTCATTACTTACTCAAGGGTAGGTTAAACAGGTTGGAGAGACAGTGAGGGTCTCTTTGTAGAAAGGAAACAGTGTGATCTGCAGAGTGACACAGACCTGTGTCACGGGTTTGAATCCTGGCTTTCCCACTTTCTCCCTCTAGGACTTTTATGAAATCATTTATTCTCTCTAACTTTAATTTCCTTAGCTGAAAAATATGAGGGTAATAATATTCCCCTCAGGGGGACTGAACATTTTTAAATTACTAAAATTGGTACTCTGTTTAAGACTTTAGTCATTTTGAAGTGATCAAAGAATGTTTTATTATCTAAGAGTGACTTGTGAGTTAATCGGACCAACCTCAGTTTCCACCCATAAGCCGGGGAAGATGCAAGCATAATTCTGCCCCCCCCACCAGCTTGTTCCCAGTTTCTGTTTCTTATACATAGAAATCCAGATGTAAGCTGAGTTCACCCTGTCATCCTCGGTATCCTAGCCCTCCTGAGAGGCAGCAGGGAGAGGGAGAGCAACCAAGGCTCACATTTGTAGGCAACTCACATCAGCCCCTCAGTCCCACCAGGAAAAGATGTCCTGCCACCCTGTGGTCTACAGACAAGTCAATATAGCAGTGGCAACAATAGGATGGGCAGGGCAATGTGGGAGGTACCAACACTTGGTTTCTTTACTTAATTATTTTTAAGTTTATTTGAGAACAAGAGTGAAAGCTTTTGCATATCTGACCAGCTAGAATTGCTTTGATAATAAACCCTACCCACCCTCAGCTCTATCAATATTATCACAAGTAGAACCTGTTTTTTCTAACCAAGATGTAGACATAAGTAAAGGACTATGATGAAATAGAGTAAAAGGAAAGTTGAGGCCCCAAATCTTAACCCTTACGTTTATTCACAACATAGGATTTAAATCACACCATCCAGTGGCTCTTAACTTGGCTTCCTATCAGAATCCCAGGGACTCTTTGAAAGGCAATTCCCATAACTAGATGGTACCCTTGGCCAAGAGTCTCTGGGGGTGGGAAACCCGGGGATCAATACTTTTTTAAGCTTCCCTGGTGATTCCAATGTTCAACTGAGGTAGATTGCCACTGCTCCAGTGGCAGGTAGCAATTATTAGCGAGTTCTTCAGCCCATCATTTGATCAGGCCAGAGGGAGAAGCAATGGCTGAGTGAAAGTCCAGGCTCAAGACTCTATGTCTTTCGCAAGTCACTCAGCCTCTTGTCTTCTCCCACCCTTTCTGTTTACTTCATTGCATGTGGTTTTGCTCATTAGCACGACCAGAGTAACCAGGAGAGAATCTGGTGCCATCCATCCTTAGCTGAAACCACTAACCTATGTGCTTAGTCTCTACCTGCATTCTTAACGCACTTCATTTTGTAGGTTGCCAGATTGTAGAGTCTCATATATTTTCCCTATATTGCTTGTCATACTAGTCAAACATGCTCTTCTCAAACCACTTGTTGAATATTTTTATTTCCACATATATAGCATATGTTTTTGTGTGTGTGGAAATGAATATACACATATATATGTACATCATCTTATGTACACCAAAAACACCTTATGTATTTACTATCTAACCAAATAAATGTCTTTCTCCCTGTTCAATAGATTAAGTTCTTGAACAGTAGCCATGCATCTTCTACTCGTTGCAAATTTCAGAGCCCACTTTCTTTAAATGATTTTAAAAGTTTGCCTTTGGTTGAATTCTCTGGTTTCTCGGCTTCTGAAAATGAATCAGAACTCAGTCTTACTAGAGCATTTTCCAAGAGGTTCTGACAAAGGCAAAGAAGAATACCCAGAATTCTAAAAAAGAAGCATTTCGAGCCACCCCTAAGAGTTGCCATGATAAAATGTTCCCGCCTGACTCTTCTTCCGTTATTCGGTTTCCCTTCAATTCTCT
>NW_006296221.1:2105369-2108345 GCF_000327345.1 Myotis davidii
TCTTCCGATAAGCGGAATATAGATGCTGGTGCTTCCCAGATATAATTGCTTCTTGCTGAAACCCTGAAAAGCTCAGGCAGAGATATTTTTCAAAAATCTGGCCACTTTGATATCAACGGTGACTGGGGCCCAGTGGAGAATGTTGCTTCTTATTGCCAAATTGCAAAAACGTCCTCTTGAGTTTCCAAAAATACCTCTTAGCTGAAGAGTCCTTTGCCTCAGAGAGGAAGGGTGATGGGTCGAAACAGCCACTGAGTAGAAGGCAGCAGACATTAGTCACACGGGGGAGAAGTTGCAGATAAATTTGAAGAGCCAACGCAAACACGGGACCATCTGGTGTCCGGGGGGCATTTTTGTTTTAGCAGATATATCTTGGGATCTCCGAAGGAATGGTTGCACTGCCAACTCGTCAATTAATCAACCTTCCCAAGGTCGCCAGGGACATTGTGGATTGGGCCTGGGCAACAGGGGCCTGGAGGAACTGGCTTTAATTAAAGGATTTGTGCAGTAATGGAATCCTGAAATCCTTTGAGCAATGTTGCATGAACGGGGCCTTTCAATCCCTGTGTGCATTTTCCATGGCTGCAAAAAAAAAAAAAAAAAGCGACAAATATCCTGACCAAGCACTTCGAGGGAGGGTGTTGTTAACCCATTTAGAAACCCTGCTGAAGGACACACGGTTGGGAAACAAGCCCAAGCAGATGAAAAAGAAGGAAAAACCCCTCAGTCTGCAGCAGCGGGGAGGATATCTCTTCTCCAAACTCCAGCAATAAAGTCTTGATGTGGCCGTTACTATTTTAAAGAAGAATTGCTTTGTGGACGTTAAGTGTTGGCATTGCCTGCACTTGCGTACTCGCCAGTTATCTTCATTGGAATTGTTAGTTATGGTTTGGATGGAATAATTGATACCTGAGAGTAACGGTCTTGCTGCTGGTGAGGCCCACAGCCTGGGGATTCTCCAGATTAATTCTGTCTTCCCTGGCTTTTTGCATGCAGAATATTCTTGCAGGGCATCCATTGGCTTCTGAAAAAGATCAGCTACCTTCTTTGGGCCAGGTGTGTACCCTCGGGGCCCACTCCACACATAGTCCCATCTGTCTGGCGTTTGAAGGTATTTTTTCTTTTGTGACCTTGACTAGACATTTTTCTGAAGCTGAGCTAACCTCTTTTCCTTCATTTGGCACATGTAAAATTCACACGCACTCACATGCGCACACACAACACACACACACTCACACACACACACACACCATTCTCTCAGGAGGGTTTCAGCTTGTGGGCTGCAGCATAGAAGGTATGGGCTGGACATAACACCAATTCCTGGATGCCAACAGGAGCTGCATTTGCAGCTGATGGCCACACACCTCTTCTCCAGTCCCATGGCCAGGAAGCTCAGAACCTGCCTGATATGACTTGGTTCCCAAAATCTCTTCAAAGAACTGCGACTGAACTTTCAGACATCAGCTTTAAACCAGGAGCTGTTACAAGGTCATCTGACAGTGATCCGAGAAACTGCTGTCAATGCTAATGTATTGTTCAGTGTCTCTTATCAGAGCAACCTGCAGGCTGGGTTACTCTCAGGGCTCAGAACTGGGAAAACAGTTCGTTTCTTTCTTGATAATCGGACATGTCCAGTACATGTCTCAGTCAACTCAGGTTGCCATAGCAAAATACCACAGACTGGGTGGTTTAAACAATGGAAATTATTTTCTCATGGTCCTGGAAGTCTGAGATCAGGGGGCCAGCAGGGTCAGTTTCTGGTGACACTTCCTTCCTGGATTGCAGACCCCGCCTACTCATTGTGTCCTCACGTGACAGAAATAGAGAGAGCTCTCTAGTGTCTTTTCTTATAAGGACACTAACCTTAACAGGTCAGGGCACTAACCTATGACCTCATTTCACCTTAACTGCTCCTGTAAAAATCCTGTCTTCAAATACAGTCACATTGCCGGTTAGGGCTTTAACATATGAATGGGGAATTGGGAGGAATCACAATTTAGTCCAGAGCAACACTTGTACACAATCCATTCAATTTTCTTTCTTCCTTGATGTTAATTAAGAATATCATAGCAAAGTTTTGGACTCAATTCCATTGACTCCTTGAACCTTCTAAAACACATCCATGCGTGTAGATGTGTTTTAGTGATAAATCTTCCAAATAAATTTTGGAAGCTGATAGAATGTAAAACAAGGGTCAATACGAGAAAAGATGTATACCACGACACCCTGAGGAAAGATACTCTGCAGAAATGCTTGTTTGTCTTGTAGATCTGCTCGGCTTGTTTCCGCAGGTCTTAGCTCGCAGCACCCCTAACGCTAATAATGGCTTGTTGGAAGGCACAATAACAATGTGTGGTGATGCTGAAAAACAAATGAACTCTGTCTTCTGTACTTTTCTTCAGGAAAGTTATTCCAAACAAAGGAGTATTGCGAATTAGGAATTAGATTCTTCATCAGCCATGGACTCAATAACTAGACATCATCTGCCCAGCTGACATGGCTCAGTGGATGAGCATTAACCTATGAACCAAAGAGGTCACGGTTCAATTCCCAGTCAGGGCACATGCCCGGATTGTGGGCTCAATCCCTAGTGTGGAACATGCAGGAGGCAGCTGATCAATGATTCTCTCTCATCACTGATTTTTCTATTTCTCTCTCCCTCTCCTTTCCTCTAAGAAATCAATAAAATATATATATATTTTTTTAAATGACTATTTATTTTTTGCTAAAAATCATAAATATTTGACCTGTAACTAGATTCTTCCCTTTTATTTTCATGCTTCATACCCGATCTGTTACAAATTTCTGCTGATTCCACCTCCTTATTATCTCTTAAATGCATTTCTCCTCTTCATCTCCTCTAACTTCACCTTACTTTGGGTCCTCACTGGCTTTTTCATGTACACTATTGAAATAAACTCTGTAGTGGCCACTTGTCATGTTTTCAGACACCTTTTCTATATTTTGGAATATATT
>NW_006296221.1:2108373-2109710 GCF_000327345.1 Myotis davidii
TAACAGCCCAGCCGGCATGGTTCGGTGGTTGAGTGTTGACCTATGAACCAGGAGGTCATGGTTTGATTCCCGGTCAGGGCACATGCCTGAGTGTGGGGCTCAATCCCCAGTGTGGGGTGTGCAGAAGGCATCCAATCAATGATTCTCTCTCATCATAGGTTTAGCTAAGGTTCTGACTGATTTTTCTATTTCTCTCTCCCTCTCCTTTCCTCTAAGAAATCAATAAAATATATATATATTTTTTAAATGACTATTTATTTTTTGCTAAAAATCATAAATATTTGACCTGTAACTAGATTCTTCCCTTTTATTTTCATGCTTCATACCCGATCTGTTACAAATTTCTGCTGATTCCACCTCCTTATTATCTCTTAAATGCATTTCTCCTCTTCATCTCCTCTAACTTCACCTTACTTTGGGTCCTCACTGGCTTTTTCATGTACACTATTGAAATAAACTCTGTAGTGGCCACTTGTCATGTTTTCAGACACCTTTTCTATATTTTGGAATATCTTTATCTTCATTAGGCAGAAGCCAGAAATAGTTTTCCCAGCATCCCTTGCAGCCAGGACACAGACATTGACTTGGCCTCAATCAAACATCCACACATAAGACTTTGAACAAGCCGAAACTGGTTTGGCTCAGTGGATAGAGCATCGGCCTGCAGACTGAAAGGTCCCGGGTTGGATTCCGGTCAAGGGCATGTACCTGGGTTGCGGGCACATCCCCAGTAGGAGATGTGCAGGAGGCAGCTGATCGATGTTTCTCTCTCATTGATGTTTCTAACTCTCTATCTCTCTCCCTTCCTCTCTGTAAAAAATCAATAAAATATATTTTTTAAAAAAAAGACTTTGAACAAGAAGTGATTCAGTGAAGCAGAGGCCACATGGAATTTCCCTGGCAAAGGTAAGGGCAGAATCTTCTGGTTTCCAGGAACTGTGGCTCTGACGGTCATGCTCAGAGTCTGTGCCCAGTGATGACACAGTGATGGTGACAGTGGCGTCACCACTGCTGCTGGTCCCAGTGTAGTTTGGGCCTCATTGCTGGCTTCACAACTCCTTTCAGACTTTCCAGGAGATGCTAGGGCTTGTCGATTATCCTCTAGTAAGTCGTGTTCTGTTAAAACCTGCTCAGGTGGGAGAAACTAAGATGGCGGCATAGGGGAACACCGAGATTGGTGCCTCCTACAACAACTTCAGAAATGCAAAACCACATTGAGGGTCAGGAGCTGCGGAAGTAAAGTGCAGAGGTATGGAGGCTTGAGAGCGCGCGGAAGGGGGCTGGTACCTGAGGACGTGGCTGAGGAGGGAGTCACAAGCTCCCAACTGCTCTGAACT
>NW_006296221.1:2110976-2119781 GCF_000327345.1 Myotis davidii
CTGTCGGGCCTTGGAGGGAAGGTAGAAGAGGGGGGGGGTAAGGGGGAAAGAGCAACCAAAGGACTTTTATGCAAGCATATAGGCCTAACCAATGGACACGGACAACGGGGGGGTGAGGGCATGAGGGGGGGTAGGGAGTAACGTGGGGATAAGGACACATATGTAATATCTTAATCAATAAAAAATATATTTAAAAAAAAACCTGCTCAGGTGGTTTTCTGTTATTCACCACTAAGTTCTCTGTGTCTGACAAGATTTTAGTTTTAAACGACAGAACTGACTCTGACGGATTCAGTAGAAAAGTAGTTGGTTAAAAGGATACTGAATGACTTGCATCTTCATGGAGATGCAGCAGACATTATTTCCTCTATTTTTCCCACCAAGTACAACCGAAAACACTAGGCATTACGTGGGCAAATATAAAAAGTCTCTGAAACAAAGTTGACTAGTTGGGGAACATGAGATCCGAGCTATGGCATAGGGATGAGTCCCCTGGGTTATCTTTTTGCCTTCCATATTCCAGATTGGATATTGGAGAAGTTACAAATCTAGAAACACCAAGGAGAACAGACCAAAGGTCCCTGCAGAAGCCTCTCTCTCTACCAAAATGGCTAGGACAGAAAACATCTATATTCTAGTATATAAAAAGCTAAATGACCGACCATCCAACCAACCGACCAGCTGGTACATAAGACACGCACTGGCAATTTAAAAATAAACGTTGACTCACGCATGTTGCAGTAACATAATTACCACACAAATCTTTCTTTTAATTAATTTCCTTTAAATGTGCACAAATCCGTGCACTGGGCTACTAGTTCAGACAATAAGTACCCTACTCCAGCCAAGCGCCACAAGAAGACACTGTGGCCCCTCCACTTTTGCCAGCAAAGGCCAGCACCGTAGACTCCCCCTCTTTGCCCCGCTGTAGTGTAGTACCCCAACCTCCCTCCTGGGGTAGGTCAGAAAAGGCCAACCAGGGAGCCAGGATTTCATCCCCAGCTGGTAATAACCTAAGGGAAAGGAGGAGGAAGCCACTATTTCCCATCCCATGCCCCACAAGGTATGGCTATGCTTTCTATCCTTGAGTTTTATCAGTTTCCCCTCTTTTAACAAATTCTGCTTTTAACTTAAGCAGCTTAAATAGGTATCCAAGTCTCATATCTAAACGTATTTCTGCTCAGACATGCAAAATTCGGCAGGAAGCCTGGTGCCTGTACCTAGTAATTGTTCAAAGATAGTGTTGGTCATGCATCTGCCTCGCAAAGCCCTCCACACCTCCAGCACAGCTTCCTTTCTCCATCGAAATGCCACTTCCGCAGAGAGGGTTTCTCTAAACCACGGCTCCAAATTGTGCCTCTAAGCTAAGCGGCCTCAGGTTCCCCTTTGAGTCCTAATCACAGGGGTCATTGCACATTCCTCCATGATTGGGGGAAGCTACAAAGCACAAGACGCACAGTAGGTGCTCAATAAATAGCCCTTGAATGAATGAGTCTCTGAAGCAGGAGCAGCAGCCATTCCCTGAGTACCTCTCAGGCTTCTCCAGGATTACAGGCAGGTGACACCTGGCCAGGTATGCAAAGGTGGGAGGGCAGCCTCCTAATAACCTGTCTTCTGGTCCCCTCACTGCTCCCTGGCCAGCCTGCTCCCTTCACTGGGCAAACTGCCAAAATGGAGGGGCTGACTCGGATCTCCCTCCCCCACTTAGTCCATCCTCCCGGGAGAGGAATGGCGAGGAGGACAAAAGGCTAGGAGGCGGCACACACAGACCCACTTTCCCCAGAGGAAGGCGCTGGCTGAGTCTGCGGGCTGCGCGCAAGGACCGCTCCGCAGCTCCTGCGATCCTGCCAGGAGGCTAGAGAATAAACTCTTGGTGACTTGCAGCCATGAACTTTACCCAAGTGTCGAAGCAACCCCCTCTATCTCCCAGAATTCAAAATATCCGTGTGTTTTGTCGACCTCCGTCGTTTTAAATTGGTCACATAAGGAGCGCGCCGCACTGGCCGTGGTTTTAAGTGAGTGGAAGATGCGTTTGCACTGAGACCTCTCCTTGGCCGGCTGCTGCCCCGAACAAATGTTGCGATCAAATTACCGTCCCCTGGAAATAGCAGCCTAAATGGGAAATGCTGACAGCGTCTAACTTGAGCCGTGCAAATGGCATTGATAGAATATCTAAAATAAATGAATACAGGGCAGGGAAAAGAAAAAAAAAGCCTGAGGTATGGGTTTCCTTAACACAGCAGAGCCATGTGGCTCTGGGTCTTCTGTGAACGGGAGGGAAGGAGCCGCCCAGGCATGCGGTGGGGAAGCCTTTGCTGACCTTTGCACAGTATTGTGTTCCCACAGCATTGTTCTAAGTAACAGAAGGGGCTCTGTAATGAGGACTGGTAATCAGAGAGGCCCTGTCTCCCCTGCTGCTGCCAGAGGACAGTGCCTTTGGGACCACGAAGAGTGCATGAGATCTCATGTGCATGAGGTCCTGCGTTAGGAAGCTGTTTAGCTCCTTCCAGGTTCTTCTGAAAGAGACAGGACAGGTTTTTAACTCTTCATTTTATAGGTAAAGAAATCAGCACCTAGTCATCGCTCATCCAGGTCCGGAGCTCCCACTTTATGGTCCATAATCCAGTGCTCATTCCACCAAAATCATGTTTTGGAAGCTTAAACGTGATAATGACCAGTCATTTATTGAGCACTCATCATGTGACAGGTACTGCGGTAGGTATTGCAATGATATTATCCCATGCCTCTGAGGTAGGCACGTCCTTATCGACATTGAATAAGCCCAGAGAGGTTAAGTAATTGCCCAAGGTCACACAGCTGTCGCAAATGGCAGAACTCAGAGCCAGAGGCTCAACCCCTGTACATGAGTTCAACATTAAGAGAAAGGGTAACACTGTTTATTTTATTTTATTTATTTATTTCCTTATTCTAAAAGCTATTGAGTTACATGGTTTAGAAATTAGGGGAGGTTCACTCAATGGATTCTTCTAGCAAAAATTGGAAGATTACTTAATAGAAAGATGTACCTGATAAACATTTACATCTAAAAGCAGGATACAAAATTGCAAATACACTAAAATTGTAACTATATAAAATAAGCATAGGAAAATAAAAATAAAACTATAAAGAAATACACCAAGTTTTTATCAGTAGTTGTACTGGAGTTGTGTAATTCTGTGTTGTTGTTTTTTCATAATGTTCTCTATTTCTAAACTTTCTGGGCTCATGGTTTTATTTTTTTTTTAAATAAATGTGAAAAGCCTCCCAAAACATAGCTTGACTTAGAGGATCTATTCTCAGGCATTTTGGGAAGCACAGCAGAAAAAAAAAATGTGTATGAAAAGCAAGAAAGGTGGGTACAACTCATGTTTTTCATTTTCATGGTATCAAAACTTCAAGGAATTTGTCTTGATTATACTAGTAAAAACTTGTCCTCATTGATGAGAGGGAGAAAAGAAGGAGGAGGATGAAGAGGAAAGAGAAAGAAGGAAGGAAAGGAGGAAGAGAGGGAGGGAGACAGGGAGTTAGGGAGAGAGGGAGGGAGGGAGTGAAGAGGGGAGAAGTGAGGGATGGAGGAAAGAGAAAGAAAAGGGGGTGAATTTTGTCACACAGCAGAACCATTAAATTTCATTGCTTTCTTTGGGAACTACTTAACAAGTCCACATACATTAATCTTGCTGGGCAATTAAAACAGTGTAAATGTCACTGTTCCGATCTTTGACATTTGGTTGGAGTCCTGACAGGGCAGAGTGAATTATAGAGGAGTCCACCTGTTGTGAGCACATGTGTTAATAATCCAGGCACAAGGCATTACTATTCCTCTAGATATTTGAACAAATCTGTACAGCTAGATATACACCCTTCCTTCGCCACTTCATCACAGGCTGCTGGCAGCGCCTCTTCTGCTGCTCTTTGTGTTGTTGTGTGGTTGTCTTGAATCATTTTAACTTCCATGCATGTGAGTCTGGATTTGCCCTAAACATGGCATCTTTCCTGAGGGCACAGATTGTGCTGTATTTCTTAGTAACACAATGCCATATACACCAGAGAAGGCCAACCACATTTTAATAATCTTATAATAATAAAAGCATAATATGCTAATTAGACTGGAAGACCTTCCAGATGAAGCTGGGGTTGCGCGGGAAGCCCAGGTCCGGGGTGCCAGAGGGAAGCCAGTGCCAGCAGCTGGAGAAGGAAGGCCTACTCTTGCATGAATTTTGTGCATCGGGCCTCTAGTGAGAATAATAATAGCTATGACTTATTGATCACTTACTATGCACTAGGCACTGTGCTTTTTCACTTACCAAACACTTGCTCATTTAAAGAGAAGCAGTGTGTGCAGTGGTTAGAGCAGGCAGCCAATCCCAAGCCTACAATTTACTAGTTCTATAATCTCTGACAAATTTCTCAGAGCCTCTGTTTCTTAGTACCATCCTCAGCATAATGAGAACTCTTTCCTCTCCTAACCCTCTACTCTAAACATCCCTATCTCAGTATATGGGCCACCTTCCTCCTGAATGTCCAAGGCATCAATCATCCTTAATGTCTTTCTTCGCCCTTCTCCAAAAGCGAAGTCCTGAGTCCTCCCACTGGATTCCATGCTGTAGCCCGGCCTGGGTTCGGAGCCTGCTTCCCCCATGTATTATGCAACATGTGATAATGGACAAAGTACTGGAACTCTCATTTGGATAAAAGTAGAACCTCCATCATAGGGTTGTTGTGAGGACACAAACAATCCATGTAAAGCACTTGAGAGAATGCCTGAATACGGAAACCACTGAGGCAATGATAGTCATTGTCAGTGTTGTCATTACTGTCCATTAATTCCAGGCAGGTACAAGCTGACATCATCTCTCACTTGGGTTGAGGGTGTGGCCTCTTAATTAGTCTTCCTACTTCAGTTCTTACCCTTCCATCCTTTCACCACACAGCCACCAAAGGGTCTTGTTAATCCTATATAATAAAAAGCTAATATGCAAATGGTCATCATGCCCTCTCGCTCGGGCCAGGGGACTTGAGGTCAGGATGGGGTACCTGAGGCCGCACCCCCCCCCAACACCAGGCTGGGGGACCTGAGGCCGCACCCCCCACCAGGCAGAGCTTGACAGAGAACCTGAAGCTGCGCCCCTGCCCAGCAGGGCTTGACAGGGGACCTGAGGCCGTGTCCCCAACTCGGCGGGGCTTGACAGAGGACCTAAGGCTGAGCCCTCCACCCAGCAGGGCTTGACAAAAGACCTGAGGCCCCATCCCCCTCCTGGAGGGGCTTGACAGAGGACCTGAGGCTGCGCCCCCCACCCCCAGTGGGGCTTGACAGGAGTGGGGCTGGCCGGGTCTGGGTCTTGCGCCATTTCGAGGCATGCACGGGTAGGTGGGGACTTGACTCTGGGTCCCACAGCATGCCCCAGACTCTGACAGGAGGGAGATTTTCAGGTACATTTTACTAATTTTCTTTCATCTCTGACACTCCTATTATAGCGAAAGAGCAAATAGCAATATTAAAATATTTCCTCTAATTAATTCCCTTTTAATGTGCATGAATTTTGTGCACTGGGCCACTAGTCTATAATAATAAAAGCCTAATATGCTAATTAGACCAGACAGCCAAATGACTTTCCGGACGAAGCCAGGGCTGCAAGGGCTGCAATTTCGTGCATCGGGACTCTAGTATGCAAATAAAACTATATCTCAGCATTGCTAAGAATCTTTCAATAGTTTCACATTACACTTGTATAAAAAAAAACCCTCAGCTCTGGCTTACAAGTCCCTGTATGTGATGACCCTGTCTACTCTGACCTCAACTTGGACTGTCATCCTCCCCTCACTAGAATCCCAGGGCACCAGCCATTTTTCATGATCTCACTTAGACGTGGAATCTAAGAGTCAAATTCAGAGAAGCAGAGAGGGGGAGAACAGGAGGTGATGGTCAAAAGGTTCAGAGAAAGTTTCAGTTCTGCAAGATAAGTAGGTTTGGGGATGTGGGATGGCAGATACTGATAGAGCCATCATGAAATGCAGCCAGCCCTAGAGTCCGTGAGAGCAGCAATCTTGCCTAGTTCACAGCTCCAGCACAGTGTCTGTCACATAGTAGATGATCGATCAATATATGTTGAGTTGCCCCGATTGGTTTGGCTCAGTGGATAGAGCGTCGGTTTGTGGACTGAAGAGTCCCGGGTTTGATTCTGGACGAGGGCAGGTACCTTGGTTACGGGCACATCCCCAGTAGGGAGTGTGCAGGAGTCAGCTGAACCAATGTTTCTCTCTCATTGATGTTTCTAACTCTCTATCCCTCTTCCTCTCCCTTCCTCTCTGTAAGAAATCAATAAAATACAAAAAAATATTTTAAAAAAATAAATAAAAATAAAATAAACTTTAAAAAAATATGTGTTGAGTCAAGGAATTAAATGCCCTATAAGTATATCATCTTCATTATACAGATGGAGTCGCTATTCAGTTAATGGCTCAGGTAGAAACCCAGGTCTGACTCCAAAAGCTGTTTCTCCACAAATTCCAGACTCCATCCCCTGCCCAATATTGAACACTGAATCAACAAAGAAAATAATAAAGGATTGAATTAGTCTATGTCTTCCCTAATGAAATTATTCTAGTATGACTGATTAACATTCGGATTCTATCATGTCTCCAATTTTCTTCCCAGATACTTCTTTCCCAAATGTTTTAGTGCTGATTCTTAACACAGATATGTACCACGTGCCCTTTTTCAATGGTATCAGGATGCCTAAGACGGCTGCCTCCAGGTAAAAGGCCCTGAGAATGGTTAAGCACAGCTTTCCACAGACTCCAGCCAAGGATGTCTAAGCAGCCTTCCAAACTGAAAGCATCTAAAGACTCCTTTTATTGTCACTTTCTGGAGTTTAGTTTCTGGTCTCAGCTGGTGGTGGGGTAAGGAGACTGGGTCATGGTTCAGAGGAAGAGCGCCACCTACTGATGACCTGCTTCACCTCCAGCACCTCTACAGTTGGTTAGACCTTCCCCTTCATGGTCAAAAGGGTGTGGAGAGGTCTTCTGAGCAGAACAGCGGAATCTTGGTTTTGATCTCCAGCTCTCGTATTTAAAGTAACACTGATAGAGACAAAAATCATAGCACACTGAATGCAGGGCAGGCCAGTGTGGTTCTGTGAAGAAGAATGGTAACTCAAGTGGGAAAAGAGTCTTTCCAAAATACAGCTTGCACTTTTCTGTCAAGCCTCTTCACTGAATGCTACTTTATTTGGGAGAATAATCCCATTGCATATTTAATATTATAGGAAATAAGATGGACTGACAGAGGCATAGAGAGATGGATTGATGTGTAATAAAGCAAATGGACAAAAGATTAATCACTGTAGGATCAAGGTGTTGTGCATATAGGTGTTCACTATACAATTTGATGGTGAACATTTTTCAGAATGTTTGAAAATTTCCAAAATAAGTAAAAAGAAAATGAAAAAAGTACCCAGTCTGATGGAAATTGCACACGCACCCACCTCTAGGTTGAAATAACTTAAGACAATATAAAGTTTGTACTGCTTTGGGCTGGAAGGATCTCAACTCAGTTATTTTAGTAAGAAGAATAGATTGGGTATTTCAGATGTCACCGATTAATTGTTTTGAATGAGACAATTTTTTATTCTTAGGTGCCTCTGAATTTCTTGACACATCCCTGTAGTATTGGTGGGCTCTCAAACTAAACTGATGAGGCCAAGGAAAAAGATACTGCTTTACCAATTATTTGTACCTTTCTGTAACCTCTTAATCAGCAAGAATGTTTTAAAGAATGACTGGGACACGGACAACAGTATGGTGATTACCTGAAGGAAAGGGGATGAGGGAAGGTAGAAGAGGGTAAAAGGGACATAAATGGTGATGGAAAGAGACTTGACTTGGGATGGTGAACACACAATACAATATCCAGATGATGTATTATAGAATCGCACACTTGAAATCTATATAATTTTATTAACCAACTAGAGGCCCGGTGCACAAATTCGTGCATGGGTGGGGTCCCACGGCCTGGCTGGCAATCGGGGCCAGCTCGCGCAGTCCTGATCAAGGCGACTGGGGCCGGCCAGCTGGGAGAGAGGGACCGCAGGAGGTTGGCCAGCCGCAGAAGGTTGGCTGTGGGAGTGCACTGACCACCAGGGGGCAGCTTCTGCATTGAGCATCTGCCCACTGGTGGTCAGTGTGCATCATAGCTCCCGGCCAGTCGTTAGGTCGTGGAGTCGTGGGGTCGTCTGGTTGTAAAAGTTGCTTAGGTTTTTATTTATATAGATGTCACACCAATGAATTCAATTAAAAATAAGAATATGACATAAAGAAGCACAAAACATAAAGGAAAAAATAAATAATAAATTGGTTGTTGTTTTTTTAAGAAGAAAGAAAGAAAGAATGGCTGGGAGCCTGTCCTTCCCCAAGCGTATCACCTTCCTAGCTTTGTACTTATTTTTTTAATAAGAATACCCCCTCCTAACCATCCTGTCTCTGGAAAGAAGCTGCACACAAAAAAATTCTTACTTAAGAGAGCCAACAAAGCTTTTTAAACCATTGAGTGATTTAAGCAAAGATGAATCAGAAGTATACGAATTAAATTTCCCCTCAAGTCCTATAGAAATCCAATAAATAAATTAAATGCATGTGGATTTAAAAATTAAAGGCCAAGAAGGCTTGAGGCAAAGTGCATTTGACATTTGAAATAATAGAAACTTGAGAGGAGGCATGTAGCAAGATGTGCCCTTACGTGGTGTGATAGGGGCCCTTGGTCACCGCTCTGCCTGACTCTGTGTTTACAGAGCATAATGGCATTGTAGG
>NW_006296221.1:2119817-2126327 GCF_000327345.1 Myotis davidii
GTGACTTGAGTGCCATCATTTAGAAGACAATGTCAGTGGGATCCAGCTCAGCCTCAACCCAGGAGAGCCGTGATTGCTGTGGTTCTTAGCTCCTTCCCAGTTGCCATTCCTTTAGAAAAGGTTTGCCTATAGCTCCAAAGCACACCTGCAAAGGGGGCTGGCAATATGTTGCAAGAACCTGAAAGATGTCCTCCACTATGAGGAATTTAGCTTAAGCAAGGAATTCTGAGATGTGGCCAAACTGTGTGTATAGGGATATTCATTATTGTGTCATTCAACATAGTAGAAATTTTTAAGCAAGCATATGTCCAATAATAGGGGGTTAGGTAAATACTTGTTGCAGATCCTGCTTAACACAGTAGTTAAGACAATAAGTATGAGTTTGAGACCTGGCTTAGCCACCCAGTGTCTTTGGCATTTGGGCCAGTTCTATATGTAACCTGGCTGAACCTCTGCTTCCTCATCTATAAAATGGGGATAACATTACCTATGGGCCTGCTGGAAGGATGAAATGAGACAATTCAAGTAAAGCCCTTATTCCGTGCTTGACTATTTATTATGTATGATTATATATATATATATATATATAGAGAGAGAGAGAGAGAGAGAGCTATATAGCCCGAGATATTCATATGTATGTGCATGCATAGTACTCTTATGTAACTACTAGAGGCCCAGTGCATGAATTCGTGCACCTTGAAAGGAACTGTGGGCTTCGAGGCTACGATAGGCACAGGGGTGGGTCTTGGCCCATCCTCTGTGCCCCGACCCGGCCCCTCCTGCCACGGCCCCCAGTCCCCTGTCTGCTGGCAGCCCTGTTCCCACTGCCGCCACTCCCACACACTGACGGTGCCGGCCCCACTCGCACCCACTGATGGTGCGGAGCAATTGGGGCTGGCGCCAGCAGCGAGTGTGAGCAGGGCTGGTGCCCTCAGCAGGTGCAAGCAGCGACTGCTGCCCTGAGCACCCCTCCGGAGCAGGGGAAGGTGGAGAAGCCCTTGGGGGCACTCAGGGCCAGCAGCTGCTGCTCACACTCACTGATGGCGCTTAGTGATTGGGACTGGCGCTGGGCACCGGCAGTGGGTGTGAGGGGTGGCTCCAGTGCCAGCTGCGGGTGTGAGTGGGGCCGGTGCTGACAGCAGATGTGAGTGCCAGGTGGGACCACAGCGCGTGGAAGCAAAGAATTTTCAGTAACCACCAGAGGCTTGCCCCAATGACAGTGACCAGCACTCCGCCTTGGTTGGGCATCCCCACTCACCTGCTCCACCATCCCGCTGTGGCCAATGCCCACCATGCTCTGAACATGCCCCCTGGTGGTCAGCGCTCGTCATAATGATGGGTTGTTCCGTTGTTCCCATTGTTCTGCCATTCTGTCTATTTGCATATTAGCCTTTTATTATATAGGATTACAAATTATATTATTTAAAGAATATTTAATAGCATGGTAAATGCTATATCTTAATGAGTAAAAGAAATAATATAAAATTGAACATAAAATGTAACTCAATTTTATTAAAATAGACATTTAATGGACATGAGAAAAAAGACTGGATGAGGCAACCATCAAAATGCTGTTAGTGACTATCAGGTGTGATTGGGAGAATCTGGATAATTTAAATTTTGCTTTTTATGTTTTTCTCTATTTTCAAAATTGTCAATCTAGATCACATATTACTTTGTGCAAGTTCCTTTCAAATATATCTATTAGTTTACTTTAATAGTTGAAGATAAAGAAAAGAGCAAAAAGAAGCCCACTATCTTATTAACCAGAAAATTCTATTGGCATTTTTTAAAAGGTAATATATAAACATGATTAGAAAATTGAGGGCCTAGCAAAGTACAAAACTAATAGTGGAACTTCCTGTCTGCTTACACCCTCTGTCCATCTCCCCAAAGGTAAGCACAGTTAGTGGTTTCCTTCGGGGGGTGGGGGGAGGTTGGAGGGGAAATAACCAAAATTTATCAGTGCAAGCAGATCCATCTCATTCTTTTAGATTTTATCAAATTTTATTTACATTCCATTCTAGGAAAACTGTTGCTTTTGAAACCCTTTACCCATCACCCAATCTGTGGCACCCTGTCCAGCACAGCCACAGGTAGTAGCTCCTTTGACAGTCCTCTGATATCAGTTCCTACGCATTTACTTCCATAATGACATCCTCACACAGCACATGGCATTGCTGTGGGGCCTTTCTTTTTCATGGAAACAGTATCATACTCTACACATAGTTTACCACAGCACAGCTTTCTCCAATATGGCTACACCATCACGTTTACATCATTTCCCCTATACATGGGACTTCTATTTATTAGTTTCTTAATCAGAAGGAAATATTGTTTTTGGGTTTCCTTCCTACTAAACCTAAAATATATATACAAATTTTAAATGGGAGGTTGGAAGCAGAGAATTCAAAACCATATGGCTTATTTGAGTATTGAATTAGTAAACCCTCTTGGTGATTCCATGGTATTCATCTCCTTCTGGGCTCTTCGAATGAACTGTGCAACCTCAACCACACTGAACCTCAGAAGTCAGCACTCCACCCCAGGGACTGCTCCAGGCTCCCTCCAGGTTCACCCCCACCACCCTGAAGATGCTCTTCCCTACATACATGCCTTCTTCTCTGACCTCCATGAGCCCCATAACCCAGTCTCCACTTCTCCTCCCAGCCAGGAGGTAGCCCACCCAGCTTTGGACTTGCTCTCCCAGCTAGTCACTAGTAGACAACGAATAAAGGGGTCAGAAAAAAAGAACTTCCTCTTGTTTTTTACACCTGAACTCAATAGAGAAGCTGATACCTTGAAGTAGGCTACTACTGTAACATCCCCTTACCTTGTACAGAAGTTTACCTCTTTTTGTATCCAGAATGTGTTTGTTGGATGGTACCCCACTCATCTTTATTTGAGGCACTTTTAGTGCTGCTTCCTTCTGAAGGAGCATTCTTCTGTAAGCCTTGACTTTCCTCCTGTTGGCTGACAGAGAACAGTAGTGCAACTAACACACAACACTACCGTTTCTGCATGGCTAAAGACGGTGGTGATTTTATGACACCCTGGGCATTTCACATCCATGAATTGGGGCTCTGCACCAGGCGGTTCCTCTTGTGTTTTCTCCTCTTCTGGAGAGGGATGGAGGAGATCCGTAGTGAGAGGCGTATTGTCATGGGGAGGTCATCACTGCCGGAAAGGCCAGAAGTTTATCTGAGGTAAACCTGAAACTGGTGGCTCAGGTTGAAGTGGTCCGTCTTTCAGTCCATCACCGGTCTTTTGTCGCCTCATGAGTCTTTCCAATCTCCAGTTCAGCTTCCATGCTGCCCACTACCCAATAGTTAGTGGTGAGTGGGCCACGACTGTCCATTTTCTGAAGCAGAAACAATATTTAGTGGTGAGTGGGCCATGACGTTGCTGTCCTTTTTTTGCAGCAGAAACAATGTTAAAAGAGAGAACAGGAGTGATCTGCC
This sequence comes from Myotis davidii, assembly GCF_000327345.1. Taxonomy (NCBI): domain Eukaryota; kingdom Metazoa; phylum Chordata; class Mammalia; order Chiroptera; family Vespertilionidae; genus Myotis; species Myotis davidii. Next base: position 2,123,279 of record NW_006296221.1, read on the forward strand.
TCGTCCGGGATCAAAGATCCCAAATATTGTTACTGCTGGAGGGGACTGAAGACATCAAAGTTCATGTCCATTATTTTACAGATAAGAACAGAAGCTTGAAGAGGGGCATGATTATCTGAGCCCCTATAGGTAGTGAATGCCAGAGGAGGAAGGGTCTGCATCCCTAGCATTCGGGTTCCTCATTGAGGGTTTCTGCCACGATCAGTTCAGATACCTGGTCCCAGATTGCTAAGCATTCCCCACATGACCCTGACTCCATAAAGGAAGTATTTTTCATTTGGATAAGTTTCAAATTAAGAAGCAGAAGACTAAATCAGAGTCGGGGAGGGGCATGGGGACTGTGTCCATGTGTGATGTGTGTGTGCATGTGTGTATGTGTAGTGCAGAGGAAGTGATGTAAGTTCAGGAAAGCGGCGTCCACACTGACTTGCCTCTTCTGCTCCAGCCACTGGGCTTCCTAGTCACACCAGCTGCACTTCCCAAAGCTCATCCCTTCCTGGCCTGCCACTGACAAATCGCATTGATTTACAAAACAGACAGCTCTGAAATTGCCTGAGTACATTTAATCTCTTCAAATTAAGCCAACTTCACATTCAGCATACCATATGGAATTCTTCGGGGTGTTTATAAACACGGTTACACTTAAGCCCTCGTCCACTCTGCTTAAACTGTAGCAGAAACAGTACAGAGAGCCAAAAATGTACAGATTGAAGGGACAGCCTGTTGTTAGGCCAAATCCTTTCCGATGTGGCAAAGACTTTGGACATCATCCAGCCCAGAGGCTGCACCCTCGAAGCTCCTGGGCTGAATTCGGCACACAGATATGCTAAGTTTGGCTCTCTGTGTTTCTGAACATGTTTGCGCCAACATTTAAGAATTGGAAGATTTCACATAAAAATCCACACTCCCTGCATCTTTTTAAAAAATCTGGAAATGTGACCACACTGAGCCCTCATTCCCACACTAAACCATCAACTGAAGACGAGTAGTAGTAGAAGGCAGGGGTAACCTTTCCCATTGGCCATAATTTACACTAAAGATTATCTTCCACTAAAGATTCGCATCCCTCATTCTCAATACTTGCCTGACCCTGAAGGCATTTGAGTCTGCCATTCTCATCTAAATCATAACCTTCATTTAGCGAAGAAGAAACTGAGTCCGATTCCAAACATGACCTGCCTAAGGTCACATAGCTGGCAAGTGATGGAGCTGGGATCAGATTCATAACGCACAGCAGGAACAGCAGGCTGACCTAAGGGTGGGGAGGCTGAGGGAGATGCTGAGGGCACAAGGCTGTCCCTGAACCCAAGAATTCGCAGACAGTCCAGAGAGAGCCTTGGACTTCCTCAGCCCATGGAGTTGGCTGTGGGGAAGATGGAGGAAGGCAAGTTCATTTGACCTACATTTTGAGAGCCTAAGAGACCGACGATGACTTCAGGATTCGAGGAGAAGGTGAGATATTTGATCCTCAGCCTTTGCAGATGTCCATTCATGCAACATGTATTGCCTTTCATGAACTGCTTTAGGCTCTGGGGAGACAAAGATATGAAATCTTGTTTCTGGTCCTCAAGGAGCTTACAGCTGAGCAAAGAAAAACAGACACATGCAAGCACATGAATTCCAAAGGCGCTTCTCCCCTCTCTTCTTGTCAAATCTGTAGGTGGAGGGCAGTACAGCACAGTGGTTGAGTGTAAGATAATAGATATTGGTCTCTGCCTCATGTTCCTAGCATAGAGCTCCTGAAAAGATTGTCATTTCCTGGGTGATAGGAGCCTACTGCTTGTGATTGGTATCGAAAGTGGATGGTATCAGAATTGAGTCAAATTGTGGGACACGCAGCTGGTGTCCGAGAATTGCTGGGTTGGGGGAAACCGGAAGTGTCCGAAGTGAAGTGTTCTACATGAGTAATAAAGGCAAAGACACGAAGGAAGCAGACAGGACTGGGTTGGCTTTGGTTTTGTTTATTTATTTGTTTGTTAGTTTGTTTGTTTTACACATTAAGGATACACGCTTTCAAACTTGGATTCTAATGTTGATCCTGTCCCTGCTTAGCTTGGACAAAATGCTTCCCATCTAAGCCTCAGTGTCCACATTCCTATAAAGTAATTAAATGCCTACCGTGTAGCGTTCTTGTAAGGAAACATTTGAAAAATTCCTTGCACAGAATGAGCATTCAATAATTGGTGAATTTAATAATTCTTCTTCAAGAATGCATTCTTCCCTCTTCTGTAACTCCTTCTTCTTTTCTTTCCCACCCATTTCCTTTCTCTCTTTCTCTCTAGTTTGTTCCGGACATTGTTTTAAATAAGGTCTCCAAATATTTTCATCACTGGGTGACGATCAAGCCTTACAATAAAAAGTGCCTGCACTTATTAAAATAAACCTGTGTGGCCTTGACTCTTGTAAGCAGTGCGTTATCTGTGTTACTTCGTTGAAGGACAGAAAATTACTAAGGAGGGAATCCTTAATTATTTGGTATTTTATTCTCATGGAGTCTCTTGGTTGACAGTCCTGCTCTGGGGTTCTCACACACACAAAAATTCTTCTGGGCCTTGAGCATTCCAGATTCAAAGGTTAAACAAAGAGCCAGAAAATCTTACATGTTAACCCCAGGACAGATGCTGGTTCCCTGGCTGGCCACAGGCAAATTATCTCCCCCGTCACTTCTCCCACCAGAAATGCAATCAATTATTTCCTGGCCTCACTTGAGGGCTGAGAGACTTAATTAAGCTTTTGGAAGATGGTTGTTAGTTAACCTAATTCTCTCCATAAACTAACAATCCTCTACTTCCCTAATCGCACCTCCCAAATTTTCATAAATTAGTCCACTTTTCTTAAAGTCAGAATGTCGGATGACCCTTCTTTTACTCATTCACTTCTATAAATGGCTTTTAATGATATTGTTACCACTTTCCTATAAACAGGCCCCAGGTTGAAAAATTCTGATGAAGAGACTGTAATCTCAGGAGTAATCAAAACCAGAAATGCTAGAAAGAGACCCATCCTCTCCAGAGGGCAGTGTAATCTTTGTCCTTGAAAACTGAGTAAG
>NW_006296221.1:2127263-2129406 GCF_000327345.1 Myotis davidii
TTAAATACAGTTCCTCATGTTGTGACCCAACCATAAAATTATTTTCGTTGCTACTTCATAACTGTCATGTTGCTGCTGTTATGAATTGTAATGTAAATATCTGATATACAGGATCGTAGTAGGCAACCCCTGTGAAAGGGTTGTTCGACCGCCAAAGGGGTCGCGACCAACAGGTTGAGAACCTCTGGTTTGGGGGAAGACCACAGAATTTAATATACGTTAAGGTACTTTGGAAAGTTTCATACACATGTAAATGCTATTGATATCCATCCTTAAGTTATTAGCTGGAAACACTCAAGGCATTTCTCCTCAAAGGGCATTTGTGTTATGACAGAATATTCTGAACAGATTTCTAATGATAAAATATCAGGCACTTCCTTACAATGCCATGCTTTCTACTCAGTGTTTCTGCTTCCTAGTAGTAACATGGTAATAACATCCAAAGCTGCCACCACAGGGGAGCCAGAGTGCAGGGCTATTGTTTGAATCTGTAACGACGATGAGCTCCGGGACAGGGAGGCGAATGCAAACATGAGACAGTTACATCAATGAGATTCAACCCAATCTGGGGACAGAGAAGGGAAGAAAGAGAGAGGCAGGGAGGGAGGCACCTGGGTTGTGTGTCTCTGGCAACACAAGTGAACATCAACAGACCCAATTGGATTATTTCCTTCAGTTATTTCCTCCAGGGGAAGGGTTATAGAGAATCAGGGAGAAATTCAAGGTTTAAGGACTTTCCAGTGGGGCAGAAGTAAAAGGCCTCTGTCATTTGCATGAAACTCATCCAGGTAAATTCTAAATCAATCCATTTCCCTTTTGTGGAACAAGTTCACAGGGCAACCTGCTGCCAAGAGCCTCTCTCTCACCTCTTGGGAATGGGAGGGGACACGCTGTCATGGAAAAACACTGCTGGTGGAGCCAAGCAGAGCGGGGCGAGGATTTTTCCTCTGCCACTTACTTCTAGCTTGATTTTAAGAAAACCTATCAAATTTTTGGAGATAATTCCTGTGTCAAGGGTGTGTCAATATATGGAAGATGGTTGTTAGTTAACCTAATTCTCTCCATACACTAACAAAAAGACTAGGTATAACAGTATGCCTGTTGGCCTGCCCAGCACATAGTAGGCATTCAATAAATGTAAGTTTGTGCTATTAAAATAGACCAAAGCATCCATCTCCTCTAGTGATTTAGTGACTGACGTGCTCATTTCTGGACAAAAAAAGAAACTTGACAAAGAGAACGGGATTTAAATATCACTGTCCCTGGGGAGGAGGGGTTTTTCCTGACCACCCCACCCATTGCAAATGCTCCTGGTGACCTCAGAACTGGGCATGCATTTGTGTGCTTGGGTTTCTTTCTGTTTTTTAAACCAAAACATAAGCTCCAAGAGGGCAGAGAGCTTGTTTGTCTTGCTCATGGTGGTTCAGTGTGTGACACAGCCTAGCCTGTCACATGCTCAAAAATAGCTGTTGGAAGGAAGGGTAGGGAAGAAACCAGAGCTGCCTGAATGATTAATAAACCCTTTAACACTGACAGCCCCCGCATCCCGCTGAGAGCTCTGCATCCTGAAACGCAGGTGCCCCTGGGAAAGGCCGCGGTTGACTGAAATGCGTTCTGACGCGTAAAGGACTCCTAGGAGATCCCTGCTCCGGAGGAGTCTCCAGAGAAGCGGGGCTGGGCGTTGGGGGCAGGGAGAGAGCTTGCCTGGCTGTCACCTGGGCACAGGAATCCAGGTGTACAAGTGGGTTAGGAAGAAGCCCTCCCCAACCCAACCTGCCCAGGCAGAACCCAATTTGCATGCATCACCCACGCCCTTGGTGCAGCATCCATCTTCCTTTTCATCAGCAGTTGTGGGGCAGGGAGGAAAGTACCTTTCAAGACCAGACATGAATCTTGCAGTAAACAAGCTCTACTCTGCCCTGTGTGTGGGTTTTAGCCTTTCATAACACCCAAGGGCGGGGGGCGGCGGGGGGGGGCGCGCTGAAATAATGCACAGTAAGCTTCCATGCTAGGCTGGGGACACTCTCTAGCAGCTAGGCTAGCTATAAAAAAACAAATAAAAACGCATGTAGGCCCACATTTTTTGTTTGCTAGGCCTCCTTCTCAGTTCCCATTCCTTCTTCCTGCCAATTCTCTCTCTTTC
>NW_006296221.1:2129449-2143559 GCF_000327345.1 Myotis davidii
CCCCCCCACCCCCGAAGAAAAGGACCTGACATTTATGAAGCATCTGTTATGTGCCTGGCACTGAGTTGCTGGAAACACCTACATGTATCACTTCATTGAAACTTCCCAATTAGCCACCTAGCAGTCCTTGTCTCCACCATATACCCAGATTGAGATTTAGCAGTTAATCTGTCTGTGATCCCATGCCTAATCTCTAGCCAAACTGCTTAAATATTTTGAATGTCATTCAAACTGAAGATAAATGGGTATGCTATGTTCTTTCACCCACTCATGTCATTTCCTCTGGAAATAATCAAAGATGTACACAAAGACACAACCATGAGACCTAATTTCAGCATTATCTTTGATGGCAGTAATAGGGATTGGTTGAGTCAATTATGAAACACTTATGAAGTGAAATACTTCATGAATAATGTGATTGTTTGCCTATTGCAATAAAACATGTTGCTGACTTGTTATTTAAGAGAGAAAAAAATTGGTTTCAAGCACTATGTGGAATACTATTTGGCAAATAAATACACAGGCAAATACATGCATATAAAAATCCAAGAAAAATGTTAAAAAAAATTAACAGTTTATCTTTAAAGGTAGGATTACAGGTAGTTTTTATCTTCTTTTGCTTCTCTGTACTAGTATATTTGAGTATGCTGCTACAGTGAGCTCGCCTACTTTGGGCAGTTTGTTTGAGTTTTTCCTTTTCAGGAGTAATTTTTAGAATGATTAGAAAGCTGCTTTTTAAAACTTTTTGCTTGAGGGCCCAGAATTTGGAAACATCTCTCTTCTTTTTCAGCCACTACTGAAAGGAGAAAGAGAAATCCTAGCCAAACGCTGACAGTTGGCCAATATTGTTTCTTTTGGTAATTACACTGTAAATCGCTGATTAAAACATAAGCGCCTGAAAACAGAAACATGTCCTTTCTTCTGCTTTAATCCGTGTCCTTTTTGGTGATCAATGACTATGCCGGCTTGTTTGATTTCTTCCCTTTACTCCTCTGGTTTTGGTCTGGGGTTGTGGAGTTTTTTGTTTTGTTTTGCTTTTTTCCTGTTTTACACCAGAGGTTTATTCATTTGGATCCTTTTTCATTATCGTTTGTGAAAATTTGGAAAATTCAGACAAGACTGAAACGGATGTTTTTTCTTTGAATAAAATACTGGTTTGTTGAGTGAAGTGTCCATGTAAGCAAATGAGGTGGGAGGGGTATCTTCAACCTACTTGGGAAAATACTTTTGAACTCTTTACAAAATCCTTTTGTGCCCAGTTAATTAATGGACTGATTACAAATTATTATAATTCATTGAGTCGATTTGGCAGAATTTCCTGCTGGCAGCACTCAGCTTCCTGTGACTTTGTACAACTTGCCAGCATCAAAAGGGACACATCTACGTCGCCTTACAAAACATTCCCTAACTCTGAACCTGTCCAGAATCTGACTGGATCTTCCATACGCTTCCAATTTTTCAAATTTTACTGTGCTTCGGAACCCAACCTACCACTCTTTAAAATAAAACACAAAAGTTTCTTTTCTTCCTTAAAAAAATATAGAGCACAAGGTATGAATGAGAGTATTGCTCATGCTCATGGAAGAAAAGCAGTACCGCAGTATAACCGGGAAGGCCCACGCCCAACTCTCTCATCTACACGAACAAGAGCGGAGGATTCCTGCCGGACCTGCCTTGTGTTTGTGCAGAATAGACTCCGCTTCCACTTTCACGTGTCCAGACCCGTCCGCAGGCCCGGGGCTGGGGCCTCCTCTTTCAATTGATGGCAGTTGAACGCTGTTTGGAGCCTCTAATACAGTGGTTCTCTACCTTGGCTGCACATTAGAATCACCTGGGAATCTTTTTAAAATCCTGATTTCTGGGCCTCATCCTCCGGAAATTCTGTTTCTTTGTTACTAAGGTTGTGGCGCCACCCCATAACAAAGAAACAGAATTTCTGGAGGATGAGGCCCAGAAATCAGGATTTTAAAAAGATCCCCAGGTGATTCTAATGTGCAGCCAAGGTTGAGAACCACTGCTCTACCAGGACAGCTTCAGACCTTGCACGGTCACTTAGTACCAAAATGCCAATTTAATAGACTTGTTGATTTTCTGGTTTTGCAGAATGGCTTGTTGTTTTGTTCTGTTTGCCAAAAGCAAACTCTTTCATAGTCTTCCAACTGACAACAGGCTTATCAAGTAATTACGTCCTTCACTAACAGGCACTAGAATAAACATAAGAATTGACATTAAGAGCACGTGGACTTGAGTATGGCCCCTCAAGATCTGTACTGATCAACAAAGTAGCCAGCAACACAGGTGTCAATGTACATTGAAATGACTAAAATTAAATAAAATTTAAAATCCAGTTTCTCAGTCACACTAGCCACATTTCACGTTCTCCATAACCACACATGGCTCATGGCTGCCACAGACAGCACAGATGGAGAATACTGCCATCTCTGTGGAAAGTTCTATTGGACAGCACTGATCTATATGAGACAAGAAGTGCAAAACCGCTAGTGAAAGGCCTTCCTTGAAATATAGATGTACACTGAGTGGCCAGATTATTATGACTACTCCATCAGTACAATGAAGTGAAATAGTTATGCAAATAATAATAATAACAATAATAAAACCTTGAGAGTATTTGCTTAGGAAGTTTTCAATATTCAGTATTTTTGGAAGTGTCAATGAAGTACTGATGGGGTGGTCATAATAATCTGGCCGGCCACTCAGTGTATGTTTTACTAGTAAATGTGGCTACACACATCTTCCACTTCGTATAACAGCTGTAGTTCAGAAGATAGAGCATAACTGGAAGGAGGGGGAAATGTATTCCAGGCACCTTCCATCCTGGTTCTCATTGTTGTGGAGCAAGTCGCCCCAGAACTTAACACCTTAAAGCAACAGCAATTACTTGAATATCTCTCCAGGTTCTGGGGCTGGGCCCGGAGGCGGGGCTGAGAGGCGGTTCTTGGGTCTGAGTGTGGTTGCAAAAGGTGGTTGAGGCGGGAGTTAGCCTCCTCCCTTGTGTCTGGAGACTGATGTGACTGTGGGCTGGGACCTGGGCTGGGGCCTGTCCTGGAGGAAGAAGTGACACCTTTCAGGACCTGGCCTGGAAGGTGCAGCAGCAGCACACACAGAAGTCCTCACCCTCCCGATTCAAGAGGATGGACAGGAGAGTCACCATTGTGTTTCAGGGTGTAGGGTGGGTGAGCTTGGGAACCACCATCTGCCGCACCTGCTCAGGCCAGGCCAAGTGTCCCTCTGCGCATCACTGCCCTCCTGGGCCCTGGCCCTGGCTGCAGATGGGAGCCCCAGCTGGGAATTGATTGCGTTAAAGAAAAATGAACTGCATAACTTCTGCAGTGCTTTTTCCTGCCAAAGCACGAATTCTAAATCTTCCCTGTGCCGTGGGTCCCTTTGGCAACGTGGTGGAATCTATGGATGGACTCCTCGGGGTCATGTCTCCAAGGGGGTAAAATAAAGCCATAGGATCTCCAAGGAAATCAGTTCTATGGAAACCAGTTACCAAAATAGTTAGTTAAATCATAATTAAGTAATCTCTAGCAAGCTCTAGCAACAGGTCTTTTGGGTATTATGATTTCAAAGTTCTGATGAACCCGGGTGATACTTTGAGATATCTGTTACAATTATATGTGATAATAGAAATATCTGTGCTTTCCATGGACGACACATTCACAAATTCTACTAAAACTGTTGTGCTTTGTTACCTACATTCATCTTTAGAGGAAATGCTAAAATCCAGTTAAAGGCTGGTGAAAATAAAGATGTGTTTTTTTCTCATCAGGTTGTTGCTACCTGAATCTGTTTTGCTTAGGAGCCTCTGAGCAGGGGCGGGGGTGGGGGGGGGGGGAAGAGGGGACAGTTGGAGAAGGGGGTTGGGGCAGGAGTCCTTTGTGTACCAGATCACCAGAAAGAGCTTTGGGAAGTGCAAGGGGAGGTACAGGCTGGGTGCCGGCTAGATGAAGGGCTGAACACAGGCTACCCTTCTCGGGACAAGAAAGTAACAGGAATCTGGATGGGGATGGAGAAGGTTCTGGAAGGACAGAAAGCTGGAAGAAATAGTCAAAGTGGAGGCCTGAGGGGAAAATTCCCTAGAGAGGAAACTGCTTCTGGCTAGGATGGCCAAGGAAACATTAGGCCTCTGATTGGGATCCCTACACTAGATTTTGCCTCCTGACCCCCAGGCCGTGGCTTAGTTACTTATTGTGGCCACACTGTGAGCTACTTCCCTTTTCCTGCCAGTCTAGACTTTCTTCCAGAGCAGGGGTCCTCAAACTTTTTAAACAGGGGGCCAGTTCACTGTCCCTCAGACCGGTGGAGGGCCGGACTATAGTTTAAAAAAAAACTATGAACAAATTCCTATGCACACTGCACATATCTTATTTTGAAGTAAAAAAGCAAAACGGGAACAAATACAATATTTTTATTTGCATGTGGCCCGCGGGCTGTAGTTTGAGGACCCCTGTTCCAGAGTCTGCAAGTGGCATTGTTACCACAGCACCTTCCCTGAGCCAGTTGGTCGAGTCACTTCTGTGGGGGCTTGAGGGAGCTAATTAACTACATTGCTCTCCTCGGTGCCCAAATCAAAATCAGAGAAGAGCCAGGAATGGATGAGTAGCAACATCTGCTTTGTTGCTACAAAAATCTGGAGTGGAGGGTACAGCTTAGATGTGGGCTTCCTGCTTCTCCCTGTCTCTGCCACCCCCTCACCCTCCTTCTCAAGCTGGGCGCCTCAAGGACAGGTGGAGCCTGTGGACCAGACACACCTCTCCAGGAGTGCTGCTTGGCACTGGTCTAAGGAAGGGGAGGAGGGGTATTAGCAGGAAGAAGGGAGACACACACACACACACACACACACACACACACACACACCTTTAGTATTCTTGATGGACTACTTCCTCCCCATCTAGAAACATAGACCAATGGCTGTCACTTACCAACCAGGTAACTCACTCCGTCTCCAAGGAGAGGAGTGAGAGGCATGATAAGAGGCCAGGAGTGCTCAGGGAAAGCTCGTCATGAAATCTGAGAGACGGAGACAGAGACATGACCCCCCTCCAAGACTCACACTCTAAACCCTCCTACCCAGGTATAAATAATAAGTAAAATTTCATTATTATGTTTATGTATTGTTATTATAAAACAAAACAAGAGAAAAATCAACAGGGCTCCTCTCTACCTTGTGATGGGGACTAGATGAAAAATTTTAATGCATAATCTCATTTAATATTTATAACGACCCTCTATCATAGCTGGGTGAGCCATATGAGATTATTGACTTTAGACTTACAAAAATGGAAGTTTTGTGTCCTTTGACCTAGGGGCTCCCCGCCTCACAGGCAAGGTCACTGAGATTTACAGAAGTTAAGTGACTTTCCAAGGACCACATAGCTAGCCAGGGAGCCATCTGGAACTTAACCCAGGCCTGGCCCAGAGTCCAGGGTTTGAACCGCGGCAGTAAGACAGAGATCCCCTGTGTACCTGGAGGTGCACCTGCCGGATTCTGAGTCCCATTTCAAAGAATAGCAACACCCAGCTTCTCTCTTCCAGGCCTGTGCAAGGGTCTGAGAATAAAGAGGTAGATGATGTACAGGTCTGCCGTGAATGGTACCTAGCCTATAGCAGGTGCTCAAGGAATGCATTTTAATAGGCTAATTAAAGCCTCCAGCCTTACATTGTCCAGCTCTTTACAGTTAACAAGGCTCATTCTCGCCTATTCTTGGAGCTGGTGTGCCTCTTTGTTAAGCGCCTGATGCAGGGCTGAAACTGATGACTTGGCCTGCCTCTGGAGGAAAATCTCCCCTGCTCAGAATTAAGCAGGTTTGCAATAGAAATCAAGGTCAGAGTGGGAGTAACCTTGGGCCAACTGAGAGAAAGGAAATACTATAGACTCAGATGCAGGAAAATAGCAGATTCCTTTTTCCATCTTTCCTGGGCATGAATTCACCCTGGAGATTTTGTCAAGACTTCAAATCACTCCTGGGAAACAGGTTCTACATCAGGTATAATCCAACCGGGGATCCACCTCCTTGGGGACTCTGGTGGCAGGAGGACCCTGGGGCACGGAGGCCCTGCAGCCCAGGCTAGGAGGACTGTGTCTGTGGCATTTCAGCCTTTTGCTCCCAACTCCCCAATACTGGGGTCTGGCCGGAGGACCATCCCAGCCTGGCCATTCTGCCTCCTGAGCACCTTCAGGATGTATCCACTGCTATTGCTACTGTCACTGCCTAAGTCCAGATGGTGATAGTCTCTACCCCACGTTTTTGATCTGTTAAACGACAAAAATCGAATTGTGTCATCATCTCTCTCCAGACCCTTCAGAGTGATTCCCCACTGACCATAGAATACATCCAGATTCCCTCACCTGTGCCTGCCTAACCCCACAGCTCACCTCTTCCTCCCCGTCCCCTTCCCTCATAGCCAACTAGACTTCTTTTACTGCACACGTATGTCATTCTCAAGAGAGCCTTTCCTCCAGGCTGCCATGCCCACTGTACCTCTGCCTGGAACATTCTCCCGTCTCACTCAGCTTAGCCACTGCAACCTCTGATACTTTCCATGGTGCTCCTTTGGGATCCTATGTTACCCTGCATGTCCTGCATCCTGATGCTGTCACAGTCCACTGTACTTTCTTGTTCAGTTCTCCGCCTCTCTCACTGCTGTGTCTGATTCATAGGAGGGTTTCAGTATATGTGTTGAATGAAGAGATAAATAAATGAACAAATAAAAGATGAAATTAAAGATCCATGCACCAGAGGATTGAAAGGTCTTTAAAATATGTAGCCAGTTATGGACCTGAGAGAACTTTAGTTCTGCTCTGGGAGAGAGAAAGACAGTACCCAGGCTCAAATGACTCACATATATCTGGATGGATCCCAAACCCCATGAATGGCCCACCACCCACCAGGCCATGGGGCATTAGAGCTGGGTTCCCGTTGGGAGTGGCTATAAATCAAGATTCACTGTTCATGCTACAGGTTTTGTTTTGTTTTGTTTCTATTAAATCTTTACTTTTCAGATTATTACAGTTGTTCCTCTTTTTTCCCCAATAGCTCCCCTCCACCTGGTTCCCACCCCACCCTCTGCCCTTACCCCCACCCCCCACTGTCCTCATCCATAGGTGTACGATTTTTGTCCAGTCTCTTCCTGCACCCCCCACACCCTTTATCCCCCAAGAATTGTCAGTCTACTCCTTTTCTATGCCTCTGATTCTATTATATTCACCAGTTCATCTATTTGAAGAAATAATGACAGAAAACTTCCCCTACCTGGTGAAAAAAATAAACTTACAAGTTCATGCTACAGTTTTAAGCCATTCGACAACACCAGGCCTAAGTCTCATCAGAGATGCATATGACTTCATAATTTCTTTTATTATTCATTTCAAACATGGTGAAAGCAAGTTTTCCCCGATTTAAACGGAGACCTCAACTTCTTGGCTGTCTAAATCAGTGGTTCTCAACCTTCTGGCCCTTTAAATATAGTTCCTCATGTTGTGACCCAACCATAAAATTATTTTCGTTGCTACTTCATAACTGTAATGTTGCTACTGTTATGAATTGTAATGTAAATATCTGATATGCAGGATGGTCTTAGGCCAACCCTGTGAAAGGGTGGTTCGACCGCCAAAGGGGTCGAGATCCACAGGTTGAGAACCGCTGGTCCAAATGAACGTGGGATGGGAGCAGCCTTTTTCAGGGACCGTTTTGCTTTAACAATGTCATTGCTGCTGTGTCCTCAAGGGCAGAGGCTAAGGTTCCCTGTAAACCCTACGGAGACCAGGGCTGCCCATCCTGCAGAGACCAGGGGACAGGAAGAAATTGTTGCTCACTGCAAAGAATCTGGATGTTGGCATTTTTAGACAAAATCACTGAAAGCTAAGACTAAAAAGTTATTTATGCGTTAGGGACAACAACAATGCTTTTAAAATCTATATTTAATATATAAACTAAATCCAGGAAATAAAGTTGCATTACATAAAAGTTCACACAACTAATTCTTATGGGGAATGCCTTCTACAGCCAAAAGATATGATGATTATAGCTCTGCTGAGCCAAAAGGGAGCATTTCCAAAGTGGAAACATCCCATTAAAGACCCCAGAGTAATTCTGCCGATCTCATCCATTAGCCTTGATGTCACAGAATGAATCAATGTCAGAGAGACTGGGTCCCAAGCCACTGAGTGTTGTGAGAAGATAATAAACATACAGTATGGGTGTATTCACACTTGGCCTTGCTCCTCAAAGCCTTTGGAAACAAATAAATTAAAATAGTAAGACTTAAACAGACGAATCAGAGAAATTAGCCATGCAGATGGCATGTCAAGTTTGGATTGGGGGTGAAATAGAGCATAGTTTGAAAAACCAAAAAGTTTATGCGTTATTATAGACTAGACACCCAATGCATGCAATTTGTGCATGGTAGGGTCCCTAGGCCTGGCCAGCAATCAGGACCGATCAGATTCCCCACCTCCCTGCCTCCTCCTTCCCTCCCTCTCTCAGCGCCCCACCACCATCACTGCTGGTCGCCTGCCATGGTCTGCTCCGTCCCCCTGGTGGTCAGTGCATGTCATAGCGAGCCATCGAACTCCCAGTTTCCTTGTCGAACTCCTGAAGGGACACTTTGCATATTGGCCTTTTATATATATAAATGAGCTACAAATTTAGTGTCAAGTTTTCTAGTGCCCAGCATGAGAAGGGAATATAACTAGTACCGCAAGTTGTCTTTTAGATCTGCACATAGTAGGGGTAGCCCTTGCCAAAGAATATGTCCATTGTCTAAGAACATTGAAAAATTCCAGATTCTAGCAAGGTATGATGGAGTTATATTTTACTAGTGAACCAATAACTTCTTGCTGCCCCTAAATCACATTGTAAAGGTGACAATGTAGTTTGTCCCTTGTCTGTCCCAAGGCTCTCATTGGGTTCATTCATTCAACGTGCATTTACAGAGAGCTCCCTTTGTGCCAGACACTCTCCTGGTGTGGTGGGCTGTGATGTGCTGCCCAAGACGCCTTCAGGCACAAAGTGTTCTCCTTTGGCTCCCAAGAGCCCTGCCAGCATCCAGCCCTGCTGTCCACTTGCTGCAGGAACTGCCTGAGAAGACGGAAACCTCCTCACCAGGGATGGCCCACTTCTGATGACTGATCAATGGGGGGGATATAAAGGCCTGACCCCCTTTTCTCAGCGTGGGACAATTCTGAAGGGACATCCGGGCTTCAGAACAGCCCACAGAGTCATCTGGGAGCTCCATAGAGATTGCATCACAGCTCAACTTCCACCTCTGCCCAGTCCTGCTTCCTTCCTTTCCCTGTAGAAAGGCACCAATCCCAAGATCCCTTCCTAATAAGCCACAGGCACACTACATCCACCTTGGAGAAAACTTGTAGGGGAGAAAGAAGAGAATCTATACCTGGTTTTCAGTTACTTCTTGTTTGGGAAGTCAAGGCAGAAGAAAGGAGGGCGGGAGGTGCTCCAGTGTCCTGGTGTTCAGGAGCCCAGGTGGTCCAGCTTCCACTATCCTTCACCTCTCTCCCCACTTTCCTCCCTGCTAGGCACCCAGGGTTCTTGGCTCACTCCCTCATTATCAAAAACTAATCTTGGGCTAAGTTTTCCTACACTTAAAATGAGAGAAATGGAATAAATGGTTTGTAAGCTCTATAATTATGATTCTTTGCGCATTTTAAAACAGAGCCACGTTCCTTTAAATCTCAACCACTTATTTTAGAGAGTGCCAATTTATGCAAATGCAAACTAAAGGACATCACAATGTACTATTTATTTTTTCAATACAGTATATTTTCGTAAATACATTTTACGTCACCATCATTGAACAACATTCAATGAGCGCCTGCCAGATGCATCGTGTAGCACTTGAAAAATCTGTGATTGTTGAGATGTTGACATGTTTAAATTTGGCTCATCTTACATGAAGCAAATGAGAGTGCATAACTTAGATTGGGAATTACATTCGTGCTACAGAGCTGTTGTTTCTTCTTTCTCGTCTTCTTTTTCTTCTTTTTTCAAGCTGCCAGATGGTGTGGATCAAATTATTCGAGGCTGCAGAGAGCCTGGGTTTCTGCAGATGAGTATAACTGTCAGTGCAGACTTCTGTTTCCATCCCTGCCACTCACAGTGGTGTAATCTGCTCCCACCAAGAACCCCTAGCCATCCATGCTGCTCAGGTATGAGGGTCGTTCCGGCAACAGTTTTAAGTGCCCTTTGAGAATTTCTGGAATAAAACTTTTGTTTTATATCTTTCACTTATTTTGTTAAACTCTGAGAAATATAAATTTTAGCTTTAGTTTAAAAATTAACTGAACTACTAAATGCACTAAAACTTAGTGATTAAAATTCCAGCTTGAAGTGTCAGACAATGATGATAGACAAATTTTATTAAGCATTGTCTATCTATTAACTTATCTATCCTCACAATAGTGTCTGCATTTCACAGAGGAGCAAACTGAGGCATAGAGAAGAAGGACAACTTGCTAAAAGTTGCTAATAAGAAGGAGAGCCAGGATTTTAACCCAGGCCATTTGGGTTATATAGACCATGCTCTCAACTGCTTCCCTCTACTAATATGTTGTCAATTAATATCTCTGTGACTCCACATCCCCATCAAAAAACAGGTGTACGGACATCATCTTCAATACAGGGTTGTTGTGAAGTGGAAGGAAGGAAAGCATTTAGCTTCCTGCCAGGCCCATAGTAAAGACTAGAATGCATTTATCACAATTAAATTTCACGGGGGCTCTATCCAGGAAAATGCATATATCCTCTCTATATATCATTATTGAATCTGACTTGGAAACCTGATCCTTGATGACCTCAAAACTTTGTTCCTTAATTACACTTAATCAACAAGGATTCTAACTGTTGAGATGAGCATGACTCTGCTGTGTGTACATGTGTGCTCACACCTTCCAGAGCAACCTGGGAGTCTCATGCTCATGTACACCGACCTCCAAGATACAGAGGAGACCAAAGCACAAACAAGGAGACAGAAACATTCAGCTCCATCTTTTCAGTACTGAATTCCTACTCTTATACTTGCTGGTGAGAAGGTATAAACTGGTATAGGATTTATGCAGAATGATTTAGCAGTGTCTATCAACACTTTAAGTGCACACATCTCATGTTCCAGCAGTGTCATTGGAAGATATTATATCAAATGTATAATAGTCACTTCAGCAATATTTATTAACACAGAAGATTGAAAATCATGTTGATGTCCACCCAGTATGGTATAGCTATACAATAAAATGACAATATTGCCAATAAAAGAGAAACAATTGACAAGAAACAATTAAGTGAAAATGAAAGGTGAAGAATATTATTATTCATGTAAAAATAGATACATATACACATTCATATACATACAAATGCACACATATGTGTGTGTGTATAAATATATATATTATACGTATCCCACATTCACAGGCTGTTAAATCGTGTTGTTTACCCATATCTTCAAAAAAAAATCACTTCTACAGTCGTGGTAAACAACCTGCTTCCCTATTTATAATGGTCTGGCCCTCTAGCAACTTCAGCGTGAAATTAGAGCTAATTTGCCTACAAACGTCAGGTGGTCATAATAATCTGGTCACTCAGTGTGTGTGTGTGTATAATTTTAGTCTGTTTGGAGTGCTATAACAGAAATTACTCAGCCAGATGTGGCTCAGTGGTTGAGCATCAACCTATGAACCAGGAAGTCAAGGTTTGATTCCTGGTCAGGGTACATGCCTGAGGACGTGGGCTCGATCCCCAGTGTGGGGTGTGCAGGAGGCAGCCAATCAATGATTCTTTCTCATCATTGATGTTTCTATCTCTCTCTCCCTCTCTCTTCCTCTCTGAAATCAATAAAAAAATAAATTACCATAGCCTGGGTGGCTTGTAACGAACATGAATTTATTTCTTTCAGGTCTGTAGGCTGGGTAGTCCAAGATCAAAGTATCCATAGATTTGGTGTCTGGTGAAAGCCCACTTCCTGGTTCATAGTCATCTTTATGCCGTATCCTCACATGGCAAAAAGGGCAAGGGAAATCTCTGGGGTTTCTAGGGTCTCTTTTATATAAGAACACTAATTCCATTCATGAGGGTCCACCCTCATGATCTAATCACATCCCAAAGACCACCACATTCATATACTATAACATTGGTAATTAGGCTTCAAAATACGAATTTTAGGAGAACACAAACAATCAGAATATATATACAATATTCCATTACATATACAAATGTATATGTAATATATAATTATATAATACTAGGGGTCCGGTGCATGAAATTCGTGCACTGGGTGTGGGGTGAGGGGAGTGCCCCTCAGCCCAGCCTGCCCCCTCTCCCATACTGGGAGCCCTCAGGCGTTGACCCCCATCCCCCTCCAATCGCAGGATCGGCCCCTTGCCCAGGCCTGACGCCTCCGCCAGAGGTGTCAGGCTTGGACAGGGGATCCCCATCTCCCCCCGATCACTGGCTCTGGCCCCTGCCCAGGCCTGAGGCCTCTGGCCCAGGAATCATGCCTGAGCAGGGAACCCCCATCTCCCTCTGATCGCTTGCTCCACCTCCCGCCCAAGCCTCACGCCTCTGACCCAGGCTTCAGGCCTGGACAAGGGGACCATCATATCCCCCCAATCCCCGGCTCCACCCCTCACCCAGGCCTGATGCCTCTGGCCCAGGCCAGAGGAGTTGACCCTCATCACCCTCCGATCACCAATCACCGGATCGGCCCCTTGACCAGGCCTGAGGCCTCCGGCAGAGGGGTCAGGCCTGGGCAGGAGACCCCCAGCTCCCCGCGGTTGCAGGCTCCGCCCCTGCCCAGGCCTAACGCCTCTGGCCTAGGTGTCTGGCCCGGGCAGCGGGGACCTGCAGTGGCAGCGGGGGGCGCCGCGATCACGCGGGCTCCGCCCCTGCCCCTGCAGGACGCCTCTGGCTGAGGCATCCGGCCAGGGCAGCGGGGACCCGCAGCGGCAGCGGCCCCGTGATCGTGGGCTTTGCTTTAGGCCCAGGCAAGGGACCCCTAGCTCCTGGGACTGCCCGCTGCGACCATGCCCAGCTCCCATCGCTGGCTCCACCCGTACTTCCTACTATCACTGGCCAGGGCGGAAAAGGCACCTGATTCTCCGATCATGGCTGGGAGGCAGGGGAAAGGCGGCCCTGCCCCCCAGCTCTTAGCTCCCCCCTGGGTTTCCGATCACTGTCAGTGGCAGAGGGCTTCTTCCTGCTTTCCCTTTCGCCTCCCTGCATTGTGCCTACATATGCAAATTAACCACCATCTTGTTGGCAGTTAACTGCCAATCTTAGTTGGCAGTTAATTTGCATATAGCCCTGATTAGCCAATGAAAGGAGTAGCATCGTACGCCAATTACCATTTTTCTCTTTTATTAGTGTAGATATGTATGCAATATGTAATATAATATATACATGTGTGATGTAATCTATACATATTACAGATGTATTGTTCACCTTAATAAAAACAAAGAGGCAGTTATTTTCTTAGCAAAATGGGTTCATTTGGGATAGCGGAAGAATTTAGTTCAGGACAGACAAATATGGTGAACCATGGGCAAGTCCAAAGAACCGAGAGGAGCTTGCTTTTATAAGGGAAAAAGAGGAAGTTGGGAGGGGCTGTTTCAAATACTTCAGGATGGCAACAGCTTCTCATTGGCTGTGCAGAGAAGCTTTTCATTGGCCAGTTGTCATCAGGAGCCCAACCCTGAAGGCAACCAACTAAAGAGGTTCAGGCTACAGTTGGCAAAGATGGAGGAGTTTCCTTGGGCAAGAAAAGCTTCCTTCCTCCTGCTATGCCATGTCCTCCTATTTGGAGTAGGAGTGGCAGTACATGAGAGTGCCCCCATCAGGGCTTCCAGACTCCAATTTAAATGAGGTTCATTTATCTTTAACTGTTTATTAATATATATAATCCTATCTAATAAAAGAGAAACATGCAAATTGACCATAACCCTGACACCCTTCCCATTGGCTAATCAGCAGGATATGCAAATTAACTGCCAACCAAGATGGCGGCCGGCAGCCAGGCAGCTGAAGCGAACAGGAGGCTTGCTTGCTCCAGTGATGGAGGAAGCCAAGGTTCCCCGCCT
>NW_006296221.1:2144026-2151214 GCF_000327345.1 Myotis davidii
AGGGCTGCAGGCTGCCAGAGAGATGTCTTATTGCCATCTTAGGCCCAATCCCCCAGGGAGCAGGCCTAAGCCAGCAGGTTGTCATCCCCTGAGGGGTCCCAGACTGCGAGAGGGCACAGGCGGGGCTGAGGGACCCCCCTCCCCCCCGAGTGCACAAATTTTTGTGCCCCAGGCCTCTAGTATATATAATAAATATTAACATATAATATTTATAACCAGGGGATGTCTGGAAGGAGATTTAATTTTACTCTGTCTGCCCCTGCCAGAAGTAGGCTCCACAGTAATGGGGGTCATTGTAGTCCTCTTCTCACTGTTTCTCCAGCATCATGAACACTGCTTGGTTCAAAAGAGGTGGTTGTTTGAATATTCCAGAGTGTTGGAGAAGAAGAGAAAACACAAATGATGATAGGGAGGAAGGAAAGGAACAAGGCAGGAACCAGAGTGGAGATGCCGTAGAAGGCACCAGCATAGCTTCTACTGCTCAGAACTGGAACGAGATGAAAGCTTTTTCCCCAAAAGGAGCTCTGTTACCTTCCACCAACTCCTCCCCACCTTCTGCCAGGTGCCTCCCAGAAGCTGGAGCTGGACCACAATCTGTGGGTGTAACATCATCAGAGGGAAATGGCATCTCTGTAATGAACTGATTTTTGATGAGTTCAGATGGCTTTGTGCCCCATTTACCAGATCTGTGCATCCTTTGCCAGTGCTGCAAACAGGCAACAGAGGAAAAAGGAGCCTTTGTTTCATTGCATTGAAGGCCTGCTCCCCCTGAGACTACACAGCAGAGCTGCCATTGTTTGAGTCATTGCTGAGCTGTGCTCATTCTCCCTCCCCCTATGGATCAAGTACATGTCCCTGCTCCATGATGTTGGGCTTAGCTTCATAAAGCCCATGGAATGTGAGTTATAACATGGCTAGAGGCCTTAAATGCACCAACCTATTTGGCTTAGTTCTTTTAAAAAAAATATTTTATTGATTTTTTTACAGAGAGGAAGGGAGAGGGATAGAGAGTTAGAAACGTCGATGAGAGAGAAATGTCAAATAGCTGCCTCCTGCACACCCCGCAGTGGGGATGTGCCCGCAACCAAGGTACATGCCCTTGACCGGAATCAAATCTGGGACCCTTCAGTCCACAGGCCGACGCTCTATCCACTGAGCCAAACCAGTTAGGGCTTGGCTTAGTTCTTGACGCTGGTGACCCCCCAAGGAAAAGCATCCCCTGCATGACCACTGCCCTTTCACCTGGGAGTCAACCTGAATCCTGACTCCCAGCCTGGAGCCTGTTGCACAGAACCCACAGCCTGAAGCAGAGCCACCCACTGAGTCCAGCTTCCATCACCCCAAGTGCATTCCACCCACAGACCTGAAAGCATGAGAACAAATGCAGGTTACAAGCCACTGAGTTTGGGGTGGTTTGTTAAGCAGCATGATTGTGGTGATAGATGGTTGCTGCATTGGCAATACCTGCTCCAAAGTCAGGTGTGACCTTTAATAATGGCTCTTTCACATCATTACATAAAAGGGTTTCCCTGCTGGTATTTGGCCTTGGGTAAGTTAACCTTTGAGCCTCAGTTTTCTAATTTATAAAATAGAAGTAATATTAGTGTCACCCTGGGCGTTGTTGTAAGGATTAAATGAGATAATCTACATAAAGGCACCTGGCCCAGAGTGAACATTCTATAAATCAGAGGTCACCAACTGGAAATGTGTTTTCAAAAAATTCAATCAATGATCTCTATTCGGATCAACTTTCAACTGCCAAATGGGGGATTTCATGTGAGAAAATAAAAAATCTAGACTGCAGGGAGTGGGGATGGGCTAGAAGAGGCCAATGGAGGAAAGGGGGACATATGTAATACTTTCAACAATAAAGATTTTTTTTAAAAATCTAGACTTACATCTTCTCTTGAAAAATCAGATCTGGGGACACTGGGCCAGCATTCCTACATGGCAAGAATGGATAGACCGAGGGGAGGGGGCAGCAAATCTCTGTGTGAACAACAGAAAATCTGACCCCGGGGCTTAAACAGATAAGGGGTCAATTTTTCTCATGCAGCAAGGAGTCCGAGAGTCAGAAATCCAGGGCTGGCGCTGAGACTGAGCAATGTCATCATAGACTGCTGTCCTGCTGCTCTGACACTTTCAGCACGTAGTGTTTGGTCCTCCTGACCTCAGAGTGGCTGCTGCACATCTGGCTAAGGCATTTGCTCTTCAGGCAAGAAAAGAGGGAGGAAAAGGTAAAGGGGCCAATGACATAATCTCTCCTAGCAAGGCTTTGTCTTTTTACATGAGAAAGATCTCCCAGGGACTTCCCCTTACGTCTTAGAGGTTGGAAGTGAGTTGTATTGACCACAGCTAGCTATAAATTTGGCTGGGAAATTGAGCATTTCATTATTGCCTCCATAGTTTAAAAGGGAGGGAGCTGGGAAGGTATTGAATAACTCAAACTGGAGTATCTCAGCTTAGCACATATCCTCCCCAGGCAGGCTTATCATTTCCCTTCCCTCCATGGCCCCTGGTCTGTGTTTGCAGCACCTGACATATATAGCACCTGTGCTCATTATTCCCAGCTAGTCGAGCATTATTTCAGAGAATGCTCTTAAACCTCTCACCTTTGCCTAGGCCAGTGGTTCTCAACCTTCTGGCCCTTTAAATACAGTTCCTCATGTTGTGACCCAATCATAAAATTATTTTCGTTGCTACTTCATAACTGTAATGTTGCTACTGTTATGAATCATAATGTAAATATCTGATATGCTGGATGGTCTTAGGCGACCCCTGTGAAAGGGCCGTTCGAACGCCCAAAGGGTCACAGCCCACAGGTTGAGAACCACTGGTGTAGGCCTTTCTAAGCTCACAGCAGATCTGAACTTCCAAGGCCTCACCCTCCCCAGAGAGCTTGTCCCATTCTTTGTCTTTAGCTTCTCGCGGGGGGGGCGGGAGAAATATACAATGTGCTCAAAGAAACAACAGAAAGTTTCTGGACCACCACTTGAATGTAGCTCTGACCACACTAGCCACGTTCTGGCCGTGGCCTTGGCTAACCAACGCTGAGAGAGTGGTCTTTTCCCTCTACCCCATTTGTCCTATTTTTCCTTCTGATGGACTTTGATAGTTTCATATCATTTTTCAAAGCAGACGATTGAAGTTCCAGGAGGTGACCGCTATTTACTACAATAAAATCAGTGATTTATAGGAAGTCAGCATTCCACAATCCCCCGAACTCCCCTTTTATCCCTAACTCCTGTCAACAAAGCACCCAGCATCCAGCACGGTTCAAAGGTCTGAATTGTGTTGCAAAATAAATCATTTTTTAAATCCCAGTGGTAATGTATGGTGGGAGCACTCTTAACTTGAACTGAGCAGGGAGGAAGAGGGCCGGCGCAGCCAACCTTGGCTGTGATATTACTCAAGTTGATGTGGGGCAAAGAAGATTGGATATTTAATGTCAGTGACACCATGAGAGGGTACGGGGTGGGGGGTGAAAAATTCCAAGTTCCACTAGAAAATAAAGAAGGTAAAATTTAGGTCCCATCAGCCCTTGCTTCTTTTCCCCTTCCACTCCCCCCCTAACATTCTCCCTGTTTCCTTTACTTCCTCCTTCCCTCTCTCCCTCCCTTCCTGACTGCTGGTCTCCTTCCATGTCTACTGTTGAAGGCCTTAGCAAATGTTTCTGTAAGTTGGGGCCCTATGTTAGGTTCAGTGTTGACATTCTAATACTTGCTTATTCACATGCATTTGATGTTATACTTTAGATCACAATGTGCAAACCTAAATCTCTGGAGCTTGCAGAGATTTAGCCCAAAAGCTGTACAGAGTTTGCCTCTTCGGGGCACATTGGCACATTCAAGGTGGCACTCACTCCAGGAGGCTCAGGAAAAATAAAGAAGAAAGGGTTGTCCTTAATGGGTAGACTTACCTGCTCACTGATATCAGCTCACTTCCATTCAACCAAGTTGTTCTAGCTCCGACTATATCCACACACAGAAGTAGGTGCTGGGGATACAAAGATCCAGAAGATAAGATGGATCCTGCCCTCAGGAAGTCCACCATCTAGAGGAGGTAACTGATCACCAAATAAATTACTTGCCCCTCCAGAAGAACTCGAAGCACCCCAGGACAATGCTTCTCACATTTTAACGTGCACACAGATCCCCTGGGCTCCTGTGAAAATGTTGATTTGGATTCAGGAGACCTGGGAGGGGCCTGAGGTCCTGCCCATCTAAGAGGCTCCTGGGTGATGCTGCTGTAGTGAGGTTGTAGGGTTGGGTATCAGCTGTGAACAGGAAGCCTCCAGGGATGCCGGGGTGAAAAGCCCCAGGGAGCAATTAGAAGCTGCTTGTCTGCACCTCAGAAGCATGTGGCTTTCACTCAGGAAGTATGAACAGCCTTCAGGGTTTTGGCTATCTCCCTACAATCGCCTGTCACTGTGTCGCCACAAACCAACGGAGCATTTTTCAGCTGTGGGCTGAGTGACAGAGCAGTTTCAGGAGGCAAATATTTGAAAAGGAAGCAGCAAACCATGGTTTAGGGTTGCGGAGGTTAAGTGCACTCCTGTTCTCCTTAGGACATGCTGCTTTTTTGTTTTCATTGGAAAAGGCGTTTTTCAGTGCAGTGCAAATGTTGTAGTTCTCCACCAACACCCTTTTCTCCGTTGCCCCTCCCCCACATCAAGCTGCTATAGTTGTCAGAATTTATATGGCACTGCATACACAGTAGGTGCTCAATAAAAGCTTTAACAGCCCTGAGCAGAAAACACATTGAGGTGCATTTGCCATTTACTTTTTAAAGCCTGAAGCTAGACTCTAAGGCCTCTTTCGTACTTCTGAATCTCCACGTAAAAAACTTTTTCTTCTATTTGCTTATAAAGGATTGTGACAGGAATGCATTGTGTGAAAAATCATTAGGAAATCAATGAGTTTCCTGTTCATAAGACTCCCAACATGTACTATTGTGTCAGCTACCTATTGCCATGGCTAATGCTGTGTGACAAACAAGCCCTCAGAAGCAATATGAGTATTATTCATGCATCTGGTGGTTGGCTAGGGGGTTCTGCTAATCTGGACTGGACTCAACCACATACCCGAGGTCATCCAGTTGTCCTGATGGACAAGTGGGGCAGCTGGGCTCTGTCCCATGTGTCCCATCTTCCAACAGGCTCTCCCAGGCATGTTTTCATGGCAGCTGTGGAGGGGGCAAGAATGCAAGCAGAGACATGCAAGTGATTTTTTCAAGGCCTGCATTATATCTGCTGAAATCCCATCTGTCAAAGAAAGTCACATGACTGGGCCAGAGTCACAGTTGGGAGGTAGGGCTCTTCAAGGCTCCATGGTGAGGGCATAGGTACAGGGAGGGGAAGAAAAACCGGAGCTGTGGATGCAATCCAGCTACCACAGCTTTCACATGCAACAGAGTCACTTTCTGGTTCATAGTTAAGCTGATCCAAGCAACATCTTTGCATACAGCAAACATCTACCCTTCTCCACCCTGGGAAAGGCGGAACAGCTGCAGAAAGTCCAGGGAAAACAAAGGCATCTGAGAGGAGGGGCAGCCACCTCGTGTTTACTGACAATGCTCTATTCATAATCCACATTTAATTCCAACTCAATAGGATATATTTACAATCTGCCAGGTTTTAATATTCTACCCTCCCCCCTTAAGTGGCTTCACGGCAGCCATAGAAATATCAAGTGTCCTGCCTCTTTGAAAAGCAAAGGCCTGAGACCGCCAGGTAAACAAAGGGTAATGAAACAGCACATGGCAGAGTGTCAGGTTGTTGGAAGGTGTCTAGCAGGACGCCACGGGGACGTGGTTTCATTCTGCTCTCATTTAACATCTTCATTAATGACCTGGAAGAGGGAGTAAACAGCACATTAGTTATAATCACAAGTGATGCTAAATTGGGATTTGTCGCCTGTACCAAAGGAAGGGACTCTGAAAGGACTGAGCAATTAAAGGGATCCAGCTTGGAAAAGGCCAACAGCACCGAGGAAAACATCACAGCACATGGCCGGGGAGGGAGCAAGTCATTTGGAAGCAAGGAGGCCCCAAAGCAAGGAAACTACTGGAAATCCTTTCTGGAGCAACCCAAGGTATTCACAAATAAACCACATTTGGGGGCCAGGAGGGAAGGTGGATCAAGGAGGTGGCATCAAGAAATTAGATACAAGCCTGGCTGGCGTGGCTCAGGGGTTGAGCATTGACCTATGAACCAGGAGGTCTCAGTTCGATTCCTGGTCAGAGCACATCCTGGATTGTGGGCTTGATCCCCAGTAGGAGGTGTGCAGGAGGCAGCCAATCAGTGATTTTCTCTCATCATTGATGTTTCTATCTCTCTCTCTCATCTCCCTTCCTCCCTGAAATCAATAAAAATACATTATTTAAAAAAAAGAAATTAGATGCAAGTAAGCTGAAGAGGAGAGGGGAGGAAGACAGCAATGGTTTGGAGTGTGAACTTGGGAGCAGGGGTGCTTGCCTGTTTTTACTACACAGCTTCTTTCTCCCACCAGGAGAGTAGCTCCCCAGCACATGCATTTGATGGATGTGTTTTCTGCCATGTCCCAGCTCCTGGAGCTATGGTTGGGACATAGCAGCCACTTACTAAATACTTGTACAATGAATGCCTGAATGAATGAATGAGGAATGGGGTGTGACTTCTGAAGAAGGAATCAGAAGAGGCTTTCTCTCCGTAAGGTACAAACCACTAGACTGATTAAAACAAAGACACAAAACAAAAACTAGGTGGGAAAGAAATAAAGTGAAAATCAACAAAGCTCCCCAGAGAGCAGAGACCCTGTTGGTTTGATTTTACAGTAGTAGTAGTAATAATATTAATAATGGTGGTTATAGGTGTCTAGCACTGTTCTGAGAGCTTTGACATGCATTATTTCATTTAATCATCCCAATGAAGCTATTGGGGGGGGGTGGCATCTATCACTGCCCTCATTTTACATATGTCGTACAGAAAGATTAAATAAAACTTTCAGTGTCACATAGGGACTGTGGTGGGATTTAATTCTATGCAATCTTAGCCCATGCCCTTTATTACTCTATTACATTGCCTGACACACTGGTTTAAGGGAAGGAAGAGAGATGTAGGGGACAACGGGCATAGAATGAGAAGGAGAGGGGAGAGGGGAGAGAGAGAACAAAAAGGATAAGTAAACAGTCAAAACAGGGCAGTCTTTC
>NW_006296221.1:2151239-2153379 GCF_000327345.1 Myotis davidii
GCGTGAACCTGAGACCAAAGACCTAACACGGCCCTCCTCCCTGTAGCTGGGCTCACACTGAATATCATTCTATAGTATTTAAAGACAGATGTTTTGTTTTGGGTTTTTGGGGGGTTTTTGGTTCAAAATGACCCTTAATTCTAAACAGAGTTCTTTATCTGGTGCTCAATTGAAGAAACCATCTGTAGTCTTTATTTTCTGCTTTATTACTTTCTCATCTCTCTATTATGAGTAAATATTTAGATCTTTTTTTGTATATGTACTCATTGTTTCTCTGTATATTATTCATTGTTTTCTGCAGCTGACTACATGCTCTGTCATTTGTCCATATCGAGAGCTGAGAACATAGAACCACAGATACTGTTCTGTACTTGATGAGTGATTTAGGGATCGTCAGGGGAAACTTTTTTCCTACACTGTGATATTAAAACAAAACCCCATTGTCCTGGGCTTCTCCTCCTTTGAAACCACTCTATGTTACTTAACATTTTTGCCATGGTTCTCATTTTTAAATAATTGTCCTTGTTTTGCCTGATGTTTATGTGACTCCTTGAAGGTCATGAATTTGACTTCTGTAATCACCAGCATCCAGAGAGGCAGCATGGTCCATGGTGGGACAGACTGAAGCTCAGGCAGAGACCAGTCCTGACTCAGAGAGATTCCTGGAAGCATCAAGAAACTGGTTCCAGCCCCCAAGGACCCAACGGTGCTCTCATTCCTGAAGTATTTCCCTCTGTTTCTATAAGCTTCCTCCCCAAATTACTGTATTTATCTATTTGTTTGTTTGGTTTGCCTATTCAAATTGAGTTTCTGTCTCTTACAACTACACAGTTCCTTAATAATGCAATTATTAAATTGGTCTGTCCAATTTTATTTTTTTAAAAAAATATATATTTTATTGATTTTTTACAGAGAGGAAAGGAGAGAGATAGAGAGTTAGAAACATCGATGAGAGTGAAACATCAATCAGCTGCCCCCTGCACATCTCCCACTGGGGATATGCCCACAACCAAGGTACATGCCCTTGACCGGAATCGAACCCGGGACCCCTCAGTTCGCAGGCCGACACTCCATCCACTGAGCCAAACCGGCTTCGGCATAAGAATTCTTTCTTTCCATGTTGAAGAAGATTGGTGCCCACCTCTCGTGGCCACAAGCTCTGTCTTCCACTTGCTGCCCCACTTGATGCCCAGCTCTTGGCCATACTCTTCTCCATACCAGACCAGCAGCTCACAGCCCGTCCTCACGACCCGGCAGGTTCGGTAGAAAATCTGCCTGTGATATTGAAAGGCCACCAGGTTCCGCTCTTCGTCATCCCGGGCGCAGTTCACATACCTGGGGTTGAGGCAGATGAAAGGAAAGAAAACCACAGGCGATGAGTTTCCACTACCTGTCATATTCGTGTCCAGCTCCTCACTGACGCTTAAGGCCCTCAGCTCTGATGGCACCCACACCCACGCTCCTGGGGAAGCTTCTGTTCAATGTCCGAGCCTCTGTCACAAGGTCACGTGAATTTCTGTCTCTAAGTCCTGTGCACAGTGCTCATCCTGCCTAATGCCATTTCCAAAGCCTGATTCCAGACTTCCCCACCAAACCCGGTGTCCTCTAGCTTCTCTAAGCTCTACGTCAGGTTCTGTGTCACACCGCAGAATTCGGTGCTTGATCTAGCACTCTGCTTCTGGATCAGCTCACATCATTCAACACTCAGCCCAAGTCTACCTTCTCTTCAGAAGCCTTTCTCGAGTCTCCCCACATTTTATTGAAGGCATCGTTCAGATGCCTCCCCCAGGTTCCCACAGAAATGTGGAGGTCTCTCTGTCTTAGAAAAATAACATAGAACAATAGTAGTTTATTCATAATCTGTCTCCCCTGACACAAGAGAGCCCCGCAGGAAAGGGCCATGAGCACTATTACTCTGCCGGCTCCAACACCCAGTTGTAGTTAGAACTGAGGCTGGGATGATGTGCTGCCCTCACAGGTTTAGACTATCCTTGGATTAAGGCTATCTGGGCACTGGGCACTGGGCACTTCTTGAAAAATAGGAAAATTATAGTTAAATATTTATGAAATAAAATTTTTCATGTCCATCTGCAATAAGTCCTCCCTAGGATCATGGATTGTGTGATCTGTGTAAGTTGAA
>NW_006296221.1:2154591-2156745 GCF_000327345.1 Myotis davidii
TATTTTATTGATTTTTTACAGAGAGGAAAGGAGAGAGATAGAGATAGAGAGTTAGAAACATCGATGAGAGAGTAACATCGATCAGCTGACTCCCGCACATCCCCCACCGGGGAAGTGCGCGCAACCCAGGTACATGCCCTTGACCGGAATCGAACCCGGGACCCCTCAGATCGCAGGCCGAGGCTCCATCCCCTGAGCCAAACCGGTTTCGGCGGTCTGTCTAATTTTAAACAGTCTATGTTTTGATTCTGGGATTCTAAAGCTAACTTTAATGGGAGCAGGGGGTCAACTTAGAAGTGTTCCAGGTACAATGGGAAACCATTGTTCCAGGTCATTTTCATCTGGTGCTCAACTAGGGATTACTAAGAATTGATTCTACCTCTATATTTAATACCTAAGTAGTAAAACTATGCCATCAAAAAGGAGTTCCTAAGGCGGATCCAAGGTGATTCAAAATAAAAATAATACAAAAACATTTTCCAAAGCATGGTCCTGTGAGAATAGGGCGACCATGCAATTTACCCTCCAAACAGGCAAGGACAATCGGTGTAAAACAGAACTGTTCACCCTATGCAAAATACACCTTAACAAAGGGGGCTACTTGGCCCAAAAAGTTTGGGAAGTCTTCGTACTATCGTTCCATTTTTAAGGATCACGTCACCCCTTCTATTAAAAGCTCTGAGTTCTGTAGTAAAGAAACCCACTGAATGTCATCTAAAACAGCACTTTCCAATTGATTTGATTATGGAATCTTTATTTTTAATAACACTACTAATATCCCGGGGACTCGGTGTTCCATAGAACATGCTCCAAAAAATGTTGACCTTGAACATGTGTTAATCAGATACAGTGTAATCTGCTACTTGCATGAATAGTCTGTGTCTGGAGGTCTCCAAACCAAAAATAACTTCCCTCAAAGCTCCCACTTACCTGAAATTTCTACTATTATTTTCTTCTTTAAGGAGCTTTTAAAAGAAATGCACATTGTAACAGGGTTAGGCATTGTGTCATCTGGAAGCAATAACTCATTAGCTAGCTAAACATTCGTGATAATTAGTTTATCTGAATAGCCACTTACCTCCCATAGATTCTGAGTGGAGAATGGGTCCCCCAGGAATTGTCTTCATGGGAGGAATGAGAAAAAGGAGTCTGGAGCATGGGACACTGGCCTGGCCTGTGCAGTATTTTAGAGGAGGGTTCTACAGGGTTTGGCAAAAGTAGGTTAATGATAATAATAATTAATCAAATAATTAATAATACAAGAATAAACTCTGTGTTTCACATACTCACAACTATAAACCCAATTTTGCCTAACTCTGTATATTAATACGATTCCCAACCTTTACTCCATCAAAGAGCACTTCTCTTTTCCTGCTCCCCCATATTCCTAATTTTAAAAGATGTTGTCTCCCAAGCAAACTGAGCTTACTCAACAGTAGCATTTGTAACTTTATTGTTACCTATTTTTTTCACCTGCTCTTTACCTTCCTTATTCTTAGAATGTTCCTTCCCAACTTCACCCATGAGGTTCTAGAAAGGGCTTCCATAATCTTCTAAAACCCCACATTTCTGGACCTACTAATTAATCTAGGAGTGAATCTCTGGACCAAGCTGGGCCAATCAGTGTCCTTCCCTGGGATTTTTGACATTTGAATCAGAATGAGCAAGTCTCAATCCCTCTTGAGCTAACAAAGTTGTTGGATGTGGACCTGGGAGGGGCCAGCAGCCATGGTTTGGGCCTCAAGGAGGTGGACTTAGAGCAGGATTTCTCAACTACTATTGACATTTGGGGTCAGATTAATTCTTTGTTGTGGGGGCTGTTCTGAGCACTGTAGGATGTTTAGCATCATCCTTGGCCTCAACCCACTAGATATCAGTAACACCCTCCCCCCAGTTGTGACCAACAAAAATCATCTCCAAATATTGCCAAATGTCCCCTGAGAGGTAAAATTACTCTCCGGCCCTGGCGGAGAGCCACTGGTCCAGACAATAAAGTGCACCCTTGCCTAAGAACACAGGTGACAGCTAGGGAGTGAGAGAGTGTCCTGGTGACATTTAAGGCCCCAGTTCCAGCTGTCCCTGAGGCTCAGCACACCCCAGTGCTTGCTGTGGATTGATTTCATGAGCCAATTAGTTCCATCTCTTTCCGTAAGC
>NW_006296221.1:2156786-2159851 GCF_000327345.1 Myotis davidii
GTAGGTGCACAAGAGCACTGTGTTCATCTATAATTTCCATTTTGATTTTGACAAACTGAAAATAGCTCACTTCCTTTCGCTCCTTCTCCACTTGTGCCCCCTCCCCCAACCAGGCCCATGATTACATTCAAAGACCCCTGTGAGTCTTGCTCGACATCTGTACTAGACTGAGGGGTATGAGGCATGAGCACAGAGGTAGTAAAAATGAGCCTTGTGCCGGGTGCAATCTACATACAACCAAAACATTTCCTCTCCTTTCTCCAGTAGCAGTAGAAGTGGGCTTGCTAAAGAAATTTTCTTGATTGGGGGAGGGGAAAGAATTTTTTTTTTTTTCATGGAGGGACTGAGCTAAGTGAAATTAGAAAGACTAGGAAGCCAAAATCTCAGTACTGCAGGAAGCCTTTTCCTAGGGCTGCTACAGGGAATGCTCTGGGCACCAAAGCCAGTGGGCATGCCTGCTGGGCCTGGGGAGAGGCTGGGGCCTGTCTTGCCAGCTCTGGGCTATACAAACATTGCCTTCCTGAGTCACCAGGCCCTAGGCCCTAGGCCTTTGCAATAGGACCCCCACACCTGCTTAGATTGAGCTCACTAACTCTCTCCTCCAAAGAGCATTGGCCCCACGCAAGGTAGAGCTTTCATAGGCCCACCTTCACTCTAGCTTTGGAGCTTAGAGCAGGGTGCTTGGGAAGGGACACAGGCCAGTACTCAGTCAGGACACACCAGCATAGACATGGGTTGTTAATATTGGACTGCTTTCCACACTGATGGGGAAATAGATATTCCAGAACTAAAGGATTAATGCTGCCCAGCAGGGGGCTCAGGACCCTGCTTCTGAGCAAGGCTGCTTCCATTCTGATTGGTTCATGCTGGTGCTTTACTGGTTGTTACATATTTTGAATATTGCACTTGAAAGGGACAACATGGGGAAAGGGGTGTGGGGGTGGCAAGGACTTCATTTATTTTCCATTTCTGCCTTGGAATGGTTCTGCAGTGTCTCTTATTCTATAGCGATGTGTTTTTTCTGAAAGCTTTGGATTTGTACTTAGAGATGGGACAGAATTGACTGCTGTCCAAGGCGCTCACGGTGCAGCAGGGGAGAGAAGAGGTGCCTGGTGGGCATGGTAAGCAGGCACAGGTGATGGAGAAGGTGCTCGAGCTCAGTCTTGGGGACTGAAGAGAATGGATTCCTTTGTTTCCTCTGGCGGTCGCTCTGGCCTTCTGCAGTGTCCCTGGGAGTTGGGACGATTGGTATTGTGCATCCATGCTCTGGTTGGTCCTTCCTGATGGGCTCACATTGGCAAGTCCATTGGTAGGAATTCAGCTACTCATCATCCTGGTCATGTGCAGGCTTTGCTGCCACCACCAAGCCACCAAGGCCATGTGTGTGCCATGAGACTGATGTGATCAAATGGAGCTAAATTTAAACTGGTGAGGGTTCCGTGGTAGCTATTTCCTTAGATTACTTCAACTCTTTCTAATTTAGGCATGGCAAAGTAGAGAAACTCAAGCATCCTTCCTTAATTCAATTTGTGCTCAGGTCAAGGAGAATAAACCAACCATTGTAAGGCTAACCCTGAGAAGGCAAAGAAGAGGGCTAGGGTAATGGTGAGCAGAGTTTATTCTGATCAAAATATAAGAAAGACCCCAAAATGACCCCTTCAATAAATGCTCTCTCTCCTTCTCCCTGATCCCATTTGCCCTTCCACTGTACCACCCCATCCCTCAGCAATTTGGCCCCATTAAAGCAGGATCCTATGTTCATGCAACAGTCAACTATTAACTGATAAGGCTGAACAACTCCCAGTAGGTATTTGCATTTTAATAGAGAATTATTGAAGAGCACAAAGCTTTCAGAGCCCAAAAGAACAATGCACAGAATTAGAGGCTATGAGGTGGATATTTGGGGGCACAGAAAATTGTCCTGGTTGTTCTCAAGTTTTATCAAGTCTATTTTGTCCTCCTTACAAGAGACACCTATTGCCCAACCTTCTTCTGAAGTTGACCTCTTCTCACCCCCACCCCAGCCATGTCTGCTAACACATTAGCTGTCAGTGGTTTGTCAGTGGGGTATCTAAGAGAGAGAACTGTTTTTATTTCGTGACAATTCCAAGGGGCCATTCTGGTTAAGCCCTCAGGGCATACCTGCCTGGGTGGGAGGGAAGAGAGGGAGAGTTGAATTGCTTGGCTTAAGAAAATATCAAGAAGAGAGGATATAGCTGGGTTGGGGACTATCTGCTAAAATGGAGGAAGTAAGAAGAGATGGGGAAAAAAAGAAAAGAAAAGAATGAAGACTATCAAGATAAGACCTTATTTCTATATGCAGTTCACGGTACCAGAAAGGCCAATGAATTTTTAAATTAGGGATGTTTAATGTTTGATTTTAAGTTTGGAATGTGTGTGCCCTCCTGAGTTAAAAACAACTCTCTCTAGCTTCAAAATGTCAGGAAAAGTTTACTATCTTTGTGTCAATGTGGAATTTTAGGGAAGAACGTATTTGAGGAAGCAATGCTAGCTGCGGCAACATTTACACCTTAACAGAACACAGGTTTATTTCTCTCTCTGGTCACAGTCCAGTGAGGCCAGGACAGTCATTTGGTGGCTATGCACCTGAAACACATGGCCTCCAAGGTCAAAGACCTGCATGGTGGTAAGAATGAAATCGATCGGGCAACGTGGAAAAGGAACAGCGTACCCCAAAAGGAGGCCGTGGAATGGAGATTGAGAATCTGATGGAGGCAAGGAATTAAAGCTAGAGGTGACGAGAGGAATTTAAAGCCACAGAGACTCATAAAGGGTGCTGGGAGCAGTGCTGGTTCCCAAAAGAAATGTGATAGGAATCTGAGTTGATCTTTACATCTTAAAAGACATAATGACTGCAGCGTGAGGGAACTGGGGATGTCTGAATAGCCAACATTGAGTCACTCTGAGACAGGATGTTTACCTGCCCCTGCCCCAACCCTACTTGGAATATGCGACTGTTTCAGGTATTCTGGCCATCTTTACTGAGGACAGGGAAATAATTTCCCAGGAAGAATGGGAAGCTGAGCCCCAACATTACTGCTCTA
>NW_006296221.1:2159901-2163293 GCF_000327345.1 Myotis davidii
AGCTGCGAGCCATTGGGTGTGAAGTGCTTGCAGCAGCATCCTTGGGTGGTATGCGAGCTCATCTGCAGGAACAGGACACAGGACGGACATGCCAGACCACGCCCAGAAAGGAGCTCAGCTTTCAGACCAGGTTCCAGGTGAAAAGAGATCCTATCCACCCAAGAGGGTTCAAACACTGCTCACATAACTACACGTGGGCTTGGGGAAACAGACCAGAGAGAGGGGGAGAATTATGAATACTACACAGGACTTCCAAGGGCTCTGCCCAGCTGCAGAAACCCCAGCTGACCCAGGTCTGGCCAACAGAGCGAGAGTCACAGGCCCAAGAAATTAGATTAAAAACTGTACAAAAACCATAGGAGAGAAGCTGAGCCTCCCTAAAGGGAATACATAAAAAGGATTTTGAGCATTGTGGATTCAAGCGCCAAGGTCTATCTGCCAATTACACTAAAGGCAGAGGTTAACCATCCTGAGATGTTTTTCATCCTTCCCCTGCTCTGCTCTGCGTCCTGCAAGGTGTGTGTGTTAGAGGGGAGATGGGCTGGCCCCTGCGCTGTGGTTCTCAGGCTGCCTGGGTCCAGCCGCTGGGAGGCAGTGGTGGAAGACTGGAGCAGGAGGAAGGGAGAAGCGAGGGGAGTCTTCCCTGGGCTCTGGAGAGCTCCCAGCTGCCAGCACAAAGATGTAACTACGGTGCGGTTTGCAAACAGATAACTTAAACACTGTGTCCAAAGGTGGGGGAAGGATTAAGTAGAGCTATGGTACACTCACATGATATAATATAAGGCAGCCATTAGGAGTTCGATTTTGAGGAATTTGTTAATATGATAAAACGCTTTTCTTCTGATATTAATAAGAAGAGTCCAAAATTAAATATATAGCATACATGAAATATATTAAGGTATGCACACAAGAAAGACTAAAAGGAAATATAGAAAAACATCTTAGTAGGAGTTGCCTCTATGTGGTTGGATTATGTGTTTTTCCCCTTCTTTTTACTTTCTTTTGCATTTCCAATTTTTCTACAATGTGCCAGCACTTCTTTTATAGTTAGAAAAGATAACAAAAATAAAAAGAATAAAGAAAATGTCCCCATGCAGGATGGGTAACTAAATAGGCGGTATCTCATGTTCACTCTGCCTGCTACATGTTTCAAAATCAGTCCCGGGTTCTGCAAAAACACTTCTTGACAAACAAAAAGACCCAGCTAAGAATGACTTCAAGACCATATTCTCAAAAGATCCTGTACCTGGAACCCTGCTCCAGCCTCCATTGTCCATCAATATTTTATCCACCCTTTAAAGTGAGTAAGTTAGTCTGATTTCCTGCAAAAGCGGAGCCTGAGACAAGGGCTTTGATGCAAGTGGCCTTTTTGAAGAGGAAGGTGATGAAGTATATGTTAATTTAGCTCAGAGCCTAAATAAATATTATTCCCACCACCTGCCACCCAAGCTTAACCGGATGGAGGAACAGTCTCAGAACTGTTTGCCTCAATGGCCATTTCAGTTTCCTAGTAAAGGACTTGTTAGTGATGACAAGGCACCGTAAAACCTTCAGAAGGAAGGAGAATGTTTGGGGAACTATTTGGGTATTTTTGTGTGTGGCAGTTTTTAAGTTATTTGTTTTTAAAATTAGCAATTTTTCATGAAAACAACTTGCCCAAAAATCCGTCACAGAATTATGAGACTCGTTAAAACAAAGTTTAATGAGATAAAAAACAAAACAAAACAAAAAACACTCTCACACAAGCATCCAGGAATGTAGCACGGGAACGTAGCAAAATCAATCCCCTGTTTTTTGCTTTTCCCAGAGATTTTTTTCTCATTTCTCATCTGTTGTCTTGTGCAGGGGAACTGTGGCCCTTGTGTTTTAAGAATGAAATTGATGAGATAAAAAAAAGAAACCAATGATTTAAACCATAATTTCCAGCTCTCCATCAAAATTGCCTATCCTGTCTTTGATATATTTGAGCATATGAAGCATAGTTATTTTAAAGTTCAGACAAAAAAAAAGGTTACTACAGACAGTCCCCTGGGGCTCAGTCCCTCGGGGATCGTGGGAGCAGCTGTGTAACCTGTGGGACAGGGTAGCTCCACCTTGGCATGGGAAAGCTGGGGGACTGATTCTCCGGCTCCTGTCCCACCCGGGTTGAGAGTTGCCCCGGAGGCATTAACGCTGACACCTGCAGGCTGCCCTGCAAGAAGGTGAGCAAACTTTGACAGCACAGGAGGAAGGCTGGAGCAGGAGAGCCAGCAGCCCCTTAAGGTGAGAGGCTGGCAGGCTGCCCACCACAACTGTGGAGAACTCAGAACTCGGAAGTGGTCCTGGTAAGAACTGGGCCAGGCATCAACAGCAACTGCCAAGTGCCCTTACGTCCTCACACCAAAGCTTTCAAATCTCTTATAAAAGCACCATGTGCCCCCTTCGCCGATACTTCCAGAGCCCTTTTGCTTCTTATGCCCCTACTTTCTGTGTGAGCTTAGGTACCTCTCTATGCCTCAGTTTCCCCATCTGTAAAATGAGGATAACAGACCCTCTGGTAGGTTACAAAAGGGGCCACAACTCTTCACCCCTCTTGTATCCATGCCCTTGACAGCATAACTTTGCAGCTCCTCTTATCAAGAGATGGAGCGACTGCCCTAGCCGGTTTGGCTCAATGGATAGAGTGTCCACCTGTGGACTGAAAGGTCCCGGATTCTATCCCAGTCAAGGGCACATACCTCCGTGGCAGGCTCGATCCCCGGCCCTGGTCAGGGCATGTGCAGGTGGCAACCAATCAATGTCTCTCTCTCACAATGACGTTTCTCTCTGTCCCTCCCCGTCCCTTTAACTCTCTAGAAAAATCAATGGAAAAATATCCTCGGGTGAAGATTAATACACACACACACACACACACACACACACACACTAAATAAATAAATCAGGTGAGGATTAACAAAAGGAGGCGGCGGGGGGCCGGGGGGGGTCATGATTCCCAGTCCCTGAATCTAGGTTATCCTCATAAGTTTGCTTTGGCCAAGTGTACATGCAGTAGAATTGACTGTAGTCCAGTTTTGAGTTTTGGCCCCAGGGGTTGTGTGCTTCCATGTGCTCCTTGGACTCCTGCCTCTGCCCTGAGAATAAGCTGGGGCTGGGCTGCCGGAGGAAGAGTGAGCCCGTGGCACAGGCCCAAGTGTCTCACCTGAGACTTCCTTAGACCAGCCAGCCCCCAGCCACCCAGGTGCACGAGAGGTGCCTCAGCCAAAGGCAGCTGCCCCAGAAGCAGAAGCTCCCAGCCAATGCACAGATTCTGCCTGCCTGCCTGCCTGCCTGATTGCCCCTAATCACCTCTGCCTGCCTGCCTGATCGCCCCTAACCACCTCTGCCTGCCTGCCTGATCACCCCTAACAGCCTCT
>NW_006296221.1:2164003-2166096 GCF_000327345.1 Myotis davidii
CTGAGGCTAGGCTCCAGCTCTGAGGCCTGGTCTGCTGAAAGCAGGTATCTGGTTTTTGGGTTCTATAATCTAAACACTGTTTCAACTCCAGCTCTGAGATCCCGGCTGGCTAAAAGCAGGTTTCTGGGGTTCTGTTTAGCTTCTATATTTGTAACAATGTTTCAAACTGCAAGCTCAGAGGCCGAAAGCGGCAGGTGGGGAACGTTGGTTTCCTCTGTCACTGAAGCAAGCAAGCCTCATGTTAGTTTCAAGCTGCCTGGCTGCCGGCCGCCATCTTGGCTGGCAGTTAATTTGCATATCTCGCTGATTAGCCAATGGGAAGGGTAGCAGTCGTACACCAATTACCATGTTTCTCTTTTATTAGCTAGGATGTGTTGGTTTCTCCTACTACACCAGGGGCTCCTGGATGATGGAAAACCAGATCCAATTCATCCCTGATGACATATTTCCCACTCAGGAGCCCATCCTTCCAGAGGGAGACAGATGTGTGCCACAAGTCTGCTGAGGGGACAAGAGATAGCAAATGTCCAGAAGTGCTGAACACAGGGCTGAGCGAGAAGAAGATGCCCAGTCATGATAGGGCATCCCCAAAGCAGTGCCCCAAAGCGGGGCACTGTTGTGGAAGGTAAGCTCGATAAGGGCCAGGCTGGCTGTCACCTCCACCTCGCGGAGCCACAGCTAAAGGAATGACGGGCTAATTTGGCCGTTTTACAGCCATAGCTGCGGCTCACACTTTAATGCTCTCTCTGCCTCCAGAGACCAACCATCACATGATGAAAAACTAATTAGAGCAAGCCTGGTGCCCAGAATAAGCAGCCTATTAGGGAAATCGGAGTCAAATGAAAGCAAGAGGACATCGATTATAAACATATCCTTAGCAAGTATTTATTTTGGCTCCCCCCCTCCCCCAAACTTTCCTAAGGGAGTTTATTGTTTGAGAAAAGGCCTGGTAAAAATTGGAATAATTTTACAGTATCTCCCGATCCCTAGAGAGGATCTCGGCATAGAAGCCCAGCCGGCTGCATGGCATGAGCTCCCCACAGGCAGCACGTGCTGAGCTGGACAGCCGTGTAACAGAGACCCAGACAAATTCATCTTCATTTCATTTCTTCAACAGCCTCCCAACTCAGGTCAAGCCTGAGGCAACCCAAGCGGTTTTACTAGGGGCAGGGAGAGGTGGTGGAGAGCACATGGGCTAACTTGGATTCCATTCCCAACTCCACGACCCACCCGTGGGGGGACTTGACCTAATTACTAATTTCTCTGCGTCTCAATTCCCTCATCTGTGCAACAGAGATAATGAGAGGTCACCTTGCTGGGCCGGTCTGAAGACCAAAGAAGAGACGCCAAATGTCTGGCTTCTCATGGCAGGCGTGTAGGGGCAGGGTAGCCTAGTGGCTAAGCAATCAAGTTCACAAGCCTCTTGGCCTGTGTTTCTATTCCAGCTTTGACTTTTGTTAATGATCCTTACTTAGCCTGTCTGTACCTCGGATGCGGTAAAATCAGTAAAGGGTGGGGGCAGATTATTGCTAGCTCTCAGACTGTCATGAGGATTGAGTGAGTTCGCATGTGTACAGTCCTGGGAGTAGTGTCTGGTACATGGCAAGCACTTGGTGTTAGCTATTCTTCTTCTTCAAACAGAATTAGTGAAAGAAATATCTGATGGCCAGAGGCCTCCTTCTCATCCCACTTTAGTCCAGATATCAGCTGCAATACATTAGCTCGTGGGTACAAATGGCAAGAGTGGATTTCAGCAAATCGTAATCAGGAAGTCACGATTCCGGTTTACAAGCAGAGAAGCACAATTCGATTTTATAGGCAGCTGAGCTGCTAATTAAGAGGAAGCCCTTAATTACAGCACCTGACGTAGGAGACCTGCCTTGTGCTCCCTTGTTCGCCTTGTTTTTTCTCACTGCTTCTCTCACAACCTATCACCCATCTATTTCTCTGTGTAGTGTTTGTTTCCCTGTCTCTGTAGAGGGTTTGTCATTTGTGTAGAGACCTAAATACTGAAACTGCTCCCTGGCTCTAGAACTCACACATCTGGGCTTGAAGTAAAAACAGTGCTCAGCTCTCCAGGCAGGGGTCCTGTG
>NW_006296221.1:2166199-2176650 GCF_000327345.1 Myotis davidii
AGGGGGGGAGTTGAGGAAGGGGGAATGGATCCTGAGGTTAAGGCAGAAAGACTTGGGGGAGTAACAGGAGTTTGGCTGAGAAATGGTCCATAGGATTTACCCAAGAGAAATGAAAACCTGTGTTCATATAAAAGTATTCATTCAGATATTAGCAGTGGCTTGATTCATGATCACCAAAACCTGGAAACAACCCAAATGTCCCTCAACTGATGAATGGATATGCAAACTATGATACGGGCTCACAATGGAATACTGTTCAGCAATAACAAAGAACAACGACCAATCTTTCTCTCCCTCTCCCTCTTTGAAATCAATAAAAAAAATATTTTAAAAAAAGAACAAACCACTGGTACAAGTGTATCATGGGTGCATCTCAAATGTGATAGCTGAGAAGAAGCCAGATGCAGAAGGCTACAACTTCTGGAAAAGGCAAAACTATAGGGATTAAGCCCTGGCCAGTGTGGCTTAGTTGGTTGAGCATTATCCCATGCATCAAGAGGACTCTGGTTTAATTCATGATCAGGGTACATGTCTGGGTTTCGGGCTCGATCCCTAGGAGAGGTCATGCAGGAGACAGTTGATCGATATTTCTTTCTCACATCAATGTTTCTCTCTCTCTCTCTCTCTCTCTCTCTCTCTCTCTCTCTCTTTCTCTCTCTCTCAAATCAATTAAAAAACATTTTAAAAACTGTTTTTAAAAAACCTATAGGGATTAAAAATAGATCAGTGATTGCCAGGGCCTGGGTTGGGGAATGGGGTTGGCTACAAAGAGCCCTAGGGAATTTTAGGATGGAATGGAAATGTTCTATATACTGATTGTGGTGGTTATACAACACATGTGTTTGCCAAAACTCATAGAACTCTACACTAAAACAGGCAAATTCCACTCCACGTAAATTAGACTTCAGGAAACCTAACTGTAAAATAAAATGGCCCATAGGGGCCATGGAGCAGCAAATAAAGAACCTTAGCATTTTCCAAAGACAAAGAAATACCTTTATTTTTTCCTGTCTTTTAGTTTTACTTTAGGCATTTCTTAACATTCTTGCTAGCATTATTAAAATATACATTTGTAAAGTAGGGGCAGTTAATCTCATCAAATGTAGTAACACTAGCATAAGAAAATATTTATTTTCCCAAATAAAATCAGTCTTTTAGGAAGAACTGAGTATAAATTCTACTGGGCAAAAGCTATTACCCATGGAAGATAATGCCCAGGATGGGATGTAGGTATTTCAGACTCTGGAGTATAGGGGATAAGGGCTGTTAACATGTTTTGTCCAACTGACCGCAATGCACAATGACCTGAACACCTAGGGAAACTGGTCCCACAAAACTAGGGCAAAGTCAAATATAGACAAATGCCAGATGGATATTCCTAGAAGAATAGCTTTGTCCCAGTGAAAGATGCCAGCATGGATAACAATGCAAGAATTCCCATTCAGAACACCCCAAACTGCCCAGCGTCTAGCTTTGCAGAAAGAGACCTGGTTTTCTCTGTTCATCCCAAATGAATAAAAGAGTGTGGATTGATTGTCATGAGTCTTTTTCACCATTAAAACACTTTATCAACTTAAAACAAACTTTACTGATAAATCATTAGTGTCAGCTTTTCAAAGAACACAACAGCTCCAAGAAGCATTTGTATAAATGAGTAACCCAAGGCTGGGTGGAGTAGGGAATGGCAGAGTGATAGGAGCCACCAACATTGAGTATTTGCTAAGCACAGTCATGCATGATATGGTCTTGTCCAACCACAGTCTACTAGGAAGATGTCATTATCACCACTTTACAGACAGCAACTGCAAATGATGACTTCTGAATTAAATTCGGACAGAGGTGAGGGGAGGCAAGAGGAGAGAAAACAAAATCATAAAGAGGTGGGCAGAAGTGTGCTGGTAAGTGTTTAACAACTTGCTCTGGGATAGAGAAGGCTGTGTTATGGCAACTCTGCCATGGACAAGTTGACCTCCATGTGTGGTCAACCAACTTGCAAACTTCTTGACAATTTAAAAATCAGCTAACCTGAGAGCTACTGGTAGGAAAATTTTTGGCGAAAAAATATGTGCAAAGAAAACCTCAAAAGAAACCTGAGTAAACTAGAATGCAGGATTGGGACAGCAGGGTAAATGGAAGAGGAAAGAGACTGAGGCTATGGGGGAAATAACAGAGGAAGACAAAATTCAGGGGACAGATTTAAGACTTGCTGATGAAGATGGGAGACCAGTGGCGGTCCAGCTGGGGAGTTATTGGCAGGAAAGCCCCGAATTACCTTTTCGGTCCCATGGCCCCCAAGTTTAAACTGTGGGTGGACTGGGGGACTGAACAGAAGCTCCAGCTTAAGGAAAGGCCAATGGATTTGCTTCTAATGACTATTTTATAAAATACAAGCATTATTTTTCAACATTTTAAAATTTGATTACAAGAAAATACTTTATACTTATAAAAAATAAGAGACCATAAAGTAAAAAGCAAACTCTCATATCTTTCTCCTCTCAGTCCATTTCCAGAAGTGGCCATTGTTAATACATTGTGTATTCTTCCAGATAGTTTTTATATAAATGCAGTCATGTACCGCATAATGATGTTTCTATCAATGACAGATTGCATATATGACCATGGTCCCATAAGATTACAGTATCTGCCTACAAGCAAATCTATGATGAAAAGAAAGAAACAAGCCAAGCCAACCACCATGAACACAGTTCTGAAAAGAGCAACACCTCTTCCAAGAAGGGCCTCGGGCTGGTCCTTCAGGATGTGTTCCAAAACAAGGCCTCATTGCCTTAGGAGAGGACAGCTCCCTGGATGGGATTGCTTCTGAAGGCCTTCCAGGGAACAAGGTGGCGGTGGGAGACAGTAAGTGATGCTGATGACCCTGATCCTGTGCAGGCCTCAGCTAATGTGTGTGCCTTTATCTCAGTTTTACCCCAAAAAAGTTTAAAAAAATAAAAATAAATCAAATAGAAAAAAGCTTCTAGAATAAGCTAAGTGTTGTTACAAAGAGTCAAAATGTTTTTATAAATTTAAGTTTATAAAGTCAAGAAGTTACAGGAAGCTAAGGTTAATTTGTTGAAGAAAGAAAAATTAAAAAAAATTTAGCGTAGCCTAAGTGTACAGTATTTATATACTCTACAGCAGTGGACAGTAATGCCTTAGGTGTTCATATTCACTCACCACTCACTCACAGACTCGCCCAGAACAACTTCCAGCCCTACAAGCTCCATTCAGTTGTACCATTTTTTTATCCTTGACACCGTATTTTTACTGTGCCTTTCCTATGTGTAGGTATGTTTAGATACACACATACTTACCTTTGTGTTACAAGTGCCTACAGTATTCAGTACAGTAACATGTTGTACAGATTTGTAGCCTAGCCAAGGTGTGCAGTAGGCTTTACCATCTAGGTTTGTGTAAGTGCAATCCGGGGGAGGGCGCAGAGGCAGGCCAGAAGGGGTCAATGGGGGAAAAAAGGAGACATATATAATACTTAGGCAAATTTGCCTAACAATGAATTTCTCATCGTTAAGCAGCACCTGACTGAAAAATGCAAAGTATACTTTCCATATATACACTCTAAAAAGTTAATGGGGGGGTGGGGGGTAGGCTGGGTGGGAAACAATCAACCAAAGAACTTGTATGCATATATGCATAACTCATGGACACAGACAATAGTGTGGTGAAGGCCTGGGGGCGGGGGTGATCCGGGGGAGGGCGCAGAGGCAGGCCAGAAGGGGTCAATGGGGGAAAAAAGGAGACATATATAATACTTTCAACAATAAAGATTTTAAAAAAGAAATTGTGGGACATATGACAAA
Organism: Myotis davidii; assembly: GCF_000327345.1. Classification (NCBI taxonomy): domain Eukaryota; kingdom Metazoa; phylum Chordata; class Mammalia; order Chiroptera; family Vespertilionidae; genus Myotis; species Myotis davidii. The sequence continues at coordinate 2,170,018 of NW_006296221.1, forward strand.
GCCAAAAATATTAACATAGATATCAAGTCTACAATCCATATAAATAGTAAAATAATTTATTTGATGCAGAAGTAAAAAAATAAATAAATAAAATAAGTGGGTTCATATTGTACCACTGTTCTGAACTTGCTTTTTTTTTCAATTAATGATATAATAGACACTTTTCCATGTCCTTCTATTCCAGTGTGTTCTAATTGAGCTGTATAGAAATCCATTGCATAGCAGCTATATCATAGTTTAGTAAATCAATTCTCTACTGATAAACATTCAGTTTGTAGCTAGCATTTAGTGTTTCAAACAATGAAACAACAAAATCCTTAAACACATTTTTGCATGTTTGTTCTAATTTAATTTTTTAAAAATATTTATTTATTGATTTCAGAGAGGAAGGGAGAGGGAGAGAGATAGAAACATCAATGATGAGAGGGAATCATTGATCAGCTGCCTTCTGCACGCCCCCTACTGGTAATCGACCCCATAATCGGGGCATGTGCCCTTGACCAGAATTGAACCCTGACCTCCTGGTTCATAGGTCGATGCTCAGCCACTAAGCTATGCTGGCTGGGCCTAATTTAAATTTTTAATAATTACAACAAACATGCCCCTACCCCCAATTTTTTAAAATCCTCACCTGAGGCTATGTTCTTATTGATTTCAGAGAGAGAGGAAGGGAGAAACAGAAACATCGATGTGAGAGAGAAACATCGACTGTACCCCTACCAGGAATCAAACCCAAAACCTGATTATGTTCCCTGACTGGGAATTAAACCACAACCTTTCACTGTATGGGATGAGGCTCCAACCAATTGAGCCACACTGGCCAGGGTAGTTTCCCCATGATTTTATGTTTCTTTTCACCCTTTATTAATGTTTTGAGAGTGTTTATTCCCCCTCTCTGAAGTAAACATTATATGTCATCTTGTTTTTTTAATTTGCTTATCTGATAGGTAAAAAAGGTAATATCATTGGTTTATTTTTATATTCTTTTATTATCTTTTTACATATTTATTAGTTCTCCCATGGATTTTGTGTTCATATCCTTTGTCCATCTCCTATGAATTTTATTGCTGTCTTTGAATTCAGTGTTTATATCCTTTGTACATTTCTCTATTGGGTCATTAAAGTTTTTCATATAGATTAGTATGAACTTTTTGCATATGAAAGAGGTTAGTCCTTCATGTGTTACAAACATTTTTCTTTCTGATTCTCATTTGTCTTTTAATTTTGTCTATAGAGGGTTTTTTGTTTATTTGTTTTTGCTGCATGGAAATTTCAGAATTTAAAAAAAGTTTTTTAATAATCTTATCATAAGTGGTTTCTTAATTTCATGTAACGCTTAATATGGCCTTCCTTATTATTTTTTAAATGTACTTATGTTTTCTTCTAGGGTTTTGCTGTTGTGTGGCATTTCTTTGAAATTTTAAGGCACTGAATTTCCTTCCATGAAAAAAGTGATGTACAGACTTTTGTCAAATGGCTTTCCATATTTTACAACATACTTTACCAGATAGGACATTTTTTACCACTACTTTTGTGAGGCTAACTTTATCATATATGTTCATATATACTTCTGATCATTTCTGAATTTCCCATTCTATTTATTTAATAGAACCTTTCTGTTTCCATATTAGTTCATAGCATGTTAATTACCATAATTTAATAAAACATTTTTAAAAATTTGATAGGGTTATTTTCCTTCATTATTTCTGTTTATCTGTGGGATTGTCTTCTGGTTTTTATGTCATTTTTCTTTTTCAAAGTAAACTTCAGAATGATTTTGTTACTTTTTTTAAAACCCTGCATTCTGACTGGCATTACAGTGAATTTATAAATTAATTTCAGGAGAATTCCTATCTTTTTAATAATATTTATATCTTTTTAATTCCTAGGCAAAAAAAACACATGCCATCAATGACTTCTTTTCTTTTATTATTTTTTTCCATCACCAGTCAACAATGTCTTCTTGAACAAAGTGTTCTTGGACAAATTATTGCATTATGTTGCATATCTTTGGTTAAGAGCTTGAGGAGGCAGATCTTTTCTAAAATTCTATAATTACTATTTACATTTGTTTTACTCTGAACTAATTCATTCTATAAGCAATTATGAGGCACCTACTGCATGTACTACACACCATGTTAGGCAATAAAAAGATAATAAAGCAAAGACATGATCCCTGATCTAGCAGCTTCTCATTTCTAGTAGAGAGGACAGTCATATAAATAATTGCAGAATAATGTAGTGACTGCTATAATAAGAGCAATACAATATATTATGGAATGTAGAATCATAGCATTTGAAGAAGAACTTACTTTTCAAACTAAGAGTTGGTTAGGGGCTACCAAAACGTTATGTGTCAACTAAATTTTGAGGAAAAGGGAGTACTGGTTAATAAGATTATTATCCATTCCTGTATCTATTGGTGTGTGATGTTATTCAAAAATATTGTTTTAATTAAAAAATTTAAAAAATGAATATGACAGTATTCATGAAAAATTGGATCTTATATATAAGCAAATATTTATACATGGAAGTAAATTCTTTAGATAGTATAGATATGAATTTATGATGGTTATATGTGATGCAAATACCATCCCAGCCAGCTTTATTAATTTTAATGGCACAGAGATTCAAAGATTTTAGATGGCTAAAGCTGTCATTTCCCGTTTAATTTCTCCTATTGTTTCAATTTTTAAAAAACTACCATCTCTACATAGGCTTGGTAAATAGAGTCCCAGTTTGGCCACCACATTTCAGTAATCACATGAAATTGCTGAATAGCATCCAAAAATGATGAGAAATGAAAAGTAGTTTTCCATGAGTAAAAGTTAAAATAGAACAGACCAAAGAGAGAACTTGTGCATTGTCTCCAAGAATAATATAGAGGGTAATGAGCAATGATTTTCCATGTCCAATAAATTTTGATGAAGAGAAAATGAGTTTACAGTTGTAGATGAATACAAAAAAGAACTTATTTATGATCAGGTTGCAAGCACAATGGAAAACACTTCAAAATCAGATGAGGGCCTCCATTCCCATAGATTTTCCTAAGATATTAGAAGTCACTTATACCAACTGGTTTACAAACTTGAATTCTTATTTGGAGTGTCTTGGGGAAGGTAAGGAGAAAGGATAAGACTCAGCAGGGGGCCAAGGACAGGAGCCTATTGGTTGAACATAAAGATCTGGAAAAACTGGTCTATCCAGTTGACAGGGTGTTGATAGGTGGGGTGCTGACCCAGCTGATAAGCTCAAGGTCTCTTCTCAGTATTGGCTGACATTAGTAGACAAAGGGCAAGTCACATTCTTAAAAGTAATAATTTTGGTCACAGTTTAATGATTTTGTGATCTGTATTAATGCACGTTTGGCCTTGGCCAAAAGGGTTCACAGTAGACACCTTTCCCTGCAAATCCAAAATAGTTACAAATTGTTATAAAAGTGGAAGTCCAAAAGTATTGAGAATGTAAGAATTTTAAAGGAGGGAATAAGCATGTTTTCCTGTGGTTTAGGAGTGCTATGCTGGAGAGAAAGTTAGATAAAAATAGTTTAGCACACTCCCAAATTCCCAAATTAACCGAATTTCTTTTCATAGGGCAAAGTCTGGTCTTTGGTGACTTTGAAAATAGGAATAAAAAATGTACTTTTTACATTTTGAAAAGTCTTTAATTGAGTAGAAGATCCATGGTAAAAGGAGATTACAAGTTTTTTTAGCTGCATAAGATTTTCAATGAGTTCCCTAAGGATGGGGGTGGATATCTTTAATTTTAAGATTGGGTGGATTAGTAGAAAGGAAATGTGGTGTCAGGCATTAGAACCTCATTTTTATTATCTAGCATTTATGCAATTCATTTCCTCTGTGAGTTAAAAAAAGCTTTATAATATCTTAGTATGAGAGCAGTGGTCCATTTAACCAGCTGGAGCTGGAGATATTAGAGGAAGGCCAGCTGGTGGCCAAGCCAGGCCTCCCAAGGTTACATTATATTGATGGGGTCACCAGGACCCAAAGTCCAGTAACTCAAGTTCATTAGATTCAGTCAGACTCAGAGACATTGACGCACACTAATAAACCTCAGTTCCTGGAGGTCAAGAATGGGGAAAGTGAGTACACTCATCTGCCTTTCCTTCCTCACCAAATCCTGTGAAATCAACCAAAGGAGGACTTTTAAAAAGAATAAATCTATAACAGTGTGTGGGGAACAATAAAAAGCTTCATTAATAAGCCAGAAATTTGGAATTATTTCTAAAAGGGAAATGGGAAAAAAAATTCTGTAGGACATCACAGCTCAAAACACATGCAAGAGAGAAATCGTAGCACTGGGAAGACTGTTTTGAGGGGAACTCCATGCTTTTATTTAACAAATATTTGTTAAGCATCCATTATGGGTCAGCCACTCTTCTAGGCATTTGGATCGTCAGATCAGTGAACAAAGCAAGATTCTTGACCTCTTGGAACTTATGTCCTAGTGGGATGAGACAGACAAGGAAGGATACGCACTAAGCATTTCAGTATATCAGGAAAGGATGACTGCTATGAGTAAATGGGGAAAAGAGAGATATGTCGGTGTGGGGTAAGAGGGGCTGTTTATTGAATGACATGGTCAGGGCAGACCTCCTTGAGAAGAAGAGAGTAGAGTTACCAAGCAGCCATCTGGAAGAAAGACATTCAAAACAGAGGAAGCAGTAAGTGTGAAGACCCCAGGATGGGAGTGATGTGTCTATCATATTCTAGCAACTTCAAGGACGCCAGAACGGCTGCAGAGGAGTAAGCTAAGAGGAGAGTAGAAGGAGTTGAGATCCACAGGTCAGAGGGTCCTGCATTGTGTAGCCCTCATATGAACCTTGGGTTTTAACTGAACAAAATGGGGGCACTCTCAGAGGATCTGTGAAGGAGAGAGAGAGAGAGAGAGAGAGAGAGGAGGAGAGAGAGAGAGAGAGAGAGAGAGAGAGAGAACTGCAGATTTTTGAACAAAGGAGTGACTTGATCTACTATATATTGTAAAGTGTTTGACTCTGGGTGTCATGTTGAGAATAGACTGTAGAGGGCAAGAACAGACACTGGATGACCAGTAATGCAGGTGAGGGTAGATGGAAGCAGTGGAGATGATGAAAGCAGTCAACTCTGACTGTATTTTGAGGGTAGAACAAACAGGGTCTCCTGATGTATTGGGTATGCAGTGTGAAAGAAAGAGAAAAGGAAGAGGTGACTCACATTTCCTGGCCTGAGAAACTTGTTAGATGGGATAGGTGGTTGTCCCCACCTGAGATAGGGACAGCCACAGGTAGAGTGAAATTTAGGAGAGGGGGGCGGTGGTCATGAGTTCCATTTTGGATGTGTTGAGTTTGAGATGTCAATTAGACAGTCAAGCAGAGATGTCCATAGACAGTTATCCAGCATGTGGAGTTTGGGAGAGAAGTGTGGGCTGGAATATATATTTGGTGGTTATTGGCATATGTCTGATGTTAAAAGCTACAAAACTGCATATGGTCACTACATGGGACAATATAGGTACCAAAGAGTAAAATGAGGTATGTGCCCTAGCCGGTTTGGCTCAGTGGATAAAGCATCAACCTGTGGACCAAAGGGTCCCGAATTCAATTCTGGTCAAGGGCACATACCTCAGTTGCAGGCTCCTCCCCAGCCCCGGCCTAAGCCCTGCGCATGCAGGAGGCAACCAATTGATGTGTTTCTCTCACATCAATATTTCTCCCTAAAAATCAATGGAAAGTCCACTCTCTCTGAAAATCAACGGAAAAAGAGAGAGAGAGAGAGAGAGAGAGAGAGAGAGAGAGAGAGAGAGAAACCAGTTGATCATCTCAATAGATACCAAAAAGGGTTTTGATAAACTTTGAATGCTCATTCCTGGTTAAGAAAACAGCTACAACAACAAAATTCTTAGCAGGCTAGAAATATAAGGAAACTTTATTTAAGAGGAAAGAAAAATACCTCAATATATAATGAAAGATATTGTGTTCTCTAGATGGAAGATCCAATATATATTTTTTCTGGTTGATATTTCTCAAACCACAAAGCAATGCAGCCTTATTGTAACAAGTGAAACAGTACAATGATGTGTAAAGAAAAAGTTAATCATCATTTTATCCCCATCTAAATTCCCTTTGAGGTAACAAATGTTAACAATCTGGCATTTATCCCTTCATATCTTTTCCATGGCTCATTCAGTATTACAAGCATTATGCAGCCTATAGAAATTGAGGGCTTTTTGTTTGTGCTTTGTTTTGACAAAACAGAATCATACCATACACATTACCAGCTTTTAAAAATTTAATAACTTATCATGAACACCCCTGCAAATATGTAGATGTAGATTCAACTCTAGCTCTTTCCCAAATATATATTATATGTACATATGTATACATTATACATATATACTATAAATATGTATACATATATAATGTAAATACATATTAATGTGTGTATATTATATGTAATACTAGAGGCCTGGTGCACAAAAATTTGTCATGGGTAGGGTCCCTAGGCAGGGCCGGTGGTCAGGGCCAATTGGGGCCTTCCGGCTACCGGCTGGGGCCTCCCTTCCTCAACTGCTGGCTGCCAGCTGGTGCCTTCCTTCGTTCCGCGCTGCCCCCTGGTGGTCAGCACATGTCTTAGTGAG
>NW_006296221.1:2177592-2183415 GCF_000327345.1 Myotis davidii
TTTTTTCTTCTTTTATTAATTCTGGTCCAGCTTTAGCTCTGGCTCCAGCTCTGAGACCTCTGCTGCTGGGAAAGCGGAAACCTTTGGGCCCAGACTGCTTTGTGTTCTATAATCGAAACTCTGTATCAATTCCAGCTCTGAGATCCCAGCTCGCTGAAAGCAGGTTTCCGGGGTTTTGTTTAGCTTCTATATTTGTTACAATGTTTCAAACTGCAGGCTCAGAGGCCGTCAGTGGCAGGTGGGGAACGTTGGTTTCCTCTGTCACTGAAGCAAGCAAGCCTCATGTTAGTTTCAAGCTGCCTGGCTGCCGGCTGCCATCTTGGCTGGCAGTTAATATGTATATCGCCCTGATTAGCCAATGGGAAGGGTAGCGGATGTACGCTAATTACCATGTTTCTCTTTTATTATATAGGATATAATTCTAATACATTTAATATACACACATTAATAGACTATCATTATTCTAGGATATCATTTAGCTATCATTATGCTATAATTTAAAAGAATGAGATCAGATTATTTCTTCTACCCTTCGTCCAGCATCTATCCAAATCTTATCCCCCAACTCCCAACCTGGCATAGCCCCATTAACAAACCCATGCAGGACATTTTATGTCCCCCGCACCACCACCCAAGCTCATGTAATAATAAACAAACTAGTGGCCCATGCATGAAATCCGTGCACGGGGGCAGGGGGCCAACAGCCTGGCCTGCACCCTCTCCAATCTGGGACCCCTCAGGGGATGGGACCTAAACCGGCAGTTGGACATTCCTCTCACAATCCGGGACCATTGGCTCCTAACCACTGGCCTGCCTGCCTGCCTGATTGCCTCTAACCACTCTGCCTGCCTGCCTGATCACCCCTAACCCCTAACCTCCACTGCCTCGGCCCTACCACCATGGCTTTGCCCAGAAGGACGTCCAGAAGGTCTCCCAGTCTATTTAGCATATTACCCTTTTATTATAAACAAACACGTTTGTATACAAATTATACATTTACAAACACTCATATACGTATATTAGTTTACCACTGGGAACCTTAGTACACAAATCTTGGCATCTTGCCTTTCTCACTGAACCTCTTGTAGAAACCCTTCTAATTCATGAGCAATGGTTCTCATTTCTTCTTCTTAGTAGCTGCACAGTATGTGATGGTGCAAACACACAATTTGTTCAACCATCTCCTTATGGGTGCACAGTCACTTTGTTTTTAGGTTTTATTACTATAATTCTGCAATAAACAAGTTTCCATTTAGCCTTCTGTACTGGTTCTTTTATTTCCACTGGCTATATTCCCAGGAATGCAATGATTGGGTCAAAGGGTATAGGGATTTTTTATTTCAATAGATGCTGCTAGACTGTTTTTTCCTCACATTTTCACAAGCAGTGCATGAGATTGCAATAGATGATATCACTCTTTAATTTTGCCAGTCTGACTGGTGGAATGTCTCATTATTACTTTAATTTGCAGTTCTCTAACTGCTAATGAGTTTGGGTACCTTTTAATATGTTTATTAGCCATTTGGATTTGCTGTTCTGTGAATTGCCTGTTTATACCTTTTGCCCTTTTTAAAAATAATAATAATAATTCTTTATTGCTGAAAGTATTACATACGTCCCCACTATGCCCCATTTCTTTTGCCCTTTGTAAAAATAGGAAGGATTTATATTTTTCTTATCACTTGGTAAGAATGTGTTGTATGTAAGAAATATTAACCCTTTATCTGTTATCTGCATTGCATATCTTTTCTAAATGCATATTTTGACTCCTGACTTTGTTTATAGTATCTTTTGCTGTCTAAAAGTTTTAAATTAAATATGTCTACTATCTTTTATACTTTTCAGGTTTCTGATGTTAAAAAAAGGCATTCTCTGACCCCTAGATTTGCATGCAGTCACCTAAATGTTCTTCTAAGATTTACTGTTTACATTTAAGTTTTTAATCCACTTGGCATTTATTTTTGGATTTGTTGTGAAATTGGGATGCAAGTTCATTTTGTTCTAGATGAATAACCAGTTATGCCAGCACTATTTATTAAGTAAACCATTCTTTCCCACAGAATTGAAATACTACCTTTGTCACATATTAAATTATGATGTATACTGAGGTCTATTTTTGGATCCGCTCTTCTGTTCCACTGATTTGTCTACTCTTATGCCAATACTATGTCGGTTGTATTACAGTGATTTTTATTGCAGTGCCTTTCAGTTGAAGGCAAGACTCTCATTATTTATCTTCTTCATAGTTTTCTTTGCTATTTAGGCATTTATATTTCCATATAGATTTTAAAATAATTTTATCCAATTCCTTCCACCCCTCAAAAAGAAAACTGCTGGAATAATAAATGAACTTATATTTATTTAGGAAAGAATTCTGTGGTTTTAATCTGTAAGAATTTGTATATTTATTTCTTTTTTCTAATGCATTGTATAACATAATATATTTATTTTATTTTTTGGTTAATCTTCACCCGAAGATATTTTTTCCATTGAATTTTTAGAGAGAGTGAAAGGGAGGGGGCGAGACAGAGAGAAGGAAACATCCATGTGAGAGAGACACATCAATTGGTTGCCTTCCTCACACACCCTGATCAGGGCTGGGGATAGAGCCTACAACTAAGGTACGAGCTTTTAGTACAGTGATGGCGAACCTTTTGAGCTTGGCGTGTCAGCATTTTGAAAAACCCTAACTTAACTCTGGTGCCGTGTCACATATAGAAATTTTTTGATATTTGCAACCATAGTAAAACAAAGACATATTTTTATATTTATTTTATATATTTAAATGCCATTTAACAAAGAAAAAGCAACCAAAAAAATGAGTTCACATGTCACCTCTGACACATGTGTCATAGGTTTGCCATCACTGTGACTTAGTAGGTTCAATGGAATCTAACCCAGGACCCATCAGTCCACGGACCAAAGCTCTATCTACTGAAGATTTATATTTTTGATATTTATTTTATATATTTAAATGCCATTTAACAAAGAAAAAGCAACCAAAAAAATGAGTTCACATGTCACCTCTGACACATGTGTCATAGGTTTGCCATCACTGTGACTTAGTAGGTTCAATGGAATCTAACCCAGGACCCATCAGTCCACGGACCAAAGCTCTATCTACTGAGTCAAATCCACCAGGCCTATATCTATTTCTTTAAAAAAGAAATACCATGATCACATCTTAAAAATTAAGAATTTCTAGCCCAGCTGGTGTGGCTTAGTGGTTGAACATCCTATATAATAAAAGAGAAACATGCAAATTAACCATCCCTATGATATGCTCAAGCCACACCCACAAGCCATGCCCACAAAGCCAATCAGGAGTGAGTATGCAAATTAACCCAACTAAGATGGCAGCAGCCATGAAGCTGGAGCAAGCAGGAGGCTTGGATTGCTCTGAGCGATGGAGGAAGCCAAGCTTCCTGCCTTCCCTGGCTGGCCCTCAGCTTCGCTCAAGGCTACAAAGTTTCAATTATAGAAGATAAATAAATCCCAGGGGAAAAAAAGAAAAAAGAAAAAAAGGAGAGGCTGGGAGCTTGGGTCGCCAGGGGGCATGGCCAGCCTGGAAACAGTCATCAGCCCATCACCCAGGCTGGCCAGGCATCCCAGTGGGGCCCCCCCCATGCTGAAAGGGGTGTGGCCAGCCTGAAAACAGCCTTCAGCCCCCCACCCAGGCTGGCTAGGCACCCCAGAGGGACCCCCACCCTGATCCGGGACACCCTTCAGGGCAAACCAGTTGGCCCCCACCTGTGCACCAGGCCTCTATCCTATATAATAAAAGGTTAATATGCAAATTGACCCTAACAGCAGAAGGACTGGGAATGACTGGTCACTATAATACACACTGACCACCAGGGGGCAGATGCTCAATGCAGGAGCTGCCCCCTGGTGGTCAGTGCACTCCCACAGGGGGAGCTCTGCTCAGCCACAAGCCAGGCTGATGGCTGCCAGTACAGCGGTGGTTGTGGGAGCCTCTCCTGCCTCCTCAGCAGCACTAAGGATGTCCGACTGCAGCTAGGCCTGCTCCCCGCTGGCTAGTGGACATCCCCCAAAGGGTCCCAGACTGTGAGAGGGCACAGGCCAGGCTGAGGGCCCCCCCACCCCCCGCCAAAGTGCACAAATCTTTGTGCACCGGGCCTCTAGTCAACCTATGAAACAGGAGATCATGGTTTGATTCCTGGTCAAGACACAAGCCTAGCTTGCGGGCTTGATCTCCAGTGTAGGGCATGCAGGAGGCAGCCGATCAATGATTCTCTCTCATCATTGATGTTTCTATCACTCTCTCCCTCTCCTTTCCTCTCTGAAATCAATAAAAATATATTTTTTTAAATTAATAATTTCTGAATATAATTAAATGTCTATTTCAGATGAGCTGCTTTCCGTGAATCCTCTGAAGGTGACCACTAAGTTTTTGTTCTGTGAAGAACTTGTGGGCATAAACATATTGGATGTGTCTCAGTCTATTATAGTAATTATTTTTATGTTTCAGTGGCCTGTGGGAGCCTCTTCAGGTTGGCTTGTGAGGCCATTGGACACAGCCCCGGGGATCTCTGAGGTCACAGCAGAGAGCAGGAAGCTGAGATGCTCATGGCAGGCAATGTGTTCCCTGCCCTCAGCCCTGTCATGGCTGAAATCCCTGGGGCCTGCTGCCTTCTAGAGGAAATGGGATTTGGGACAACCATCTGGGCACTCGATATTACTGGTTTAGCCACTGTTTCTGGACTTTTGTTCAGTGGACAAAGTACAAAATGGAGTTTGTTGGTAAGATTACATATGTCATGAGTTTATACTAATGATTGCAATTCAAATTAAAGACCACAGTGTTTTTACCTAGCTCATTGTTCTGCTTTCTGTCACACTGAAAAATGTTGGTTGTTGGCAATCCCAACAGAACTACTGTTTACTTTAAGCCTCTGGTATAGCACAGTCTCAGAAATAATGACTCTACACTGTCTTTCACACATGAGATTTCTGAGCTTCAGATCTTTTCCGAGAAATTCTTTTTATGCCCTTAGGGCATGTCCCACTAGGGAAGAGATATCAAATTACTGTGCTTTAAAAGTCACTTTAAATTGGTTCTCTCTGTGTAGCTGGGCCACCAGCCTAATTCCAGGTGGGTTAAGTTCATTTGCTTTCTTTTACTTTTAGTGTTTAGGGAGCGCTCTTTAAAAATGTAAGTTTGATGTATAATTGTGTAAAATGTATATAGTTTTAACTCAAATCTAAAAATGAGGTAGATAGTCAGAAAAGTCCAGCATCTGTCTCAGCCTGTGCACTACTTCCCCCACAGGAAGGAAACTGCTTTTATAGTTAAAAAACATTGCATTGTTTAATTTAAGTTGTTATAGGTATATGCACATACTGTGTCTGTGTGCATGTGTATCTCCTCTTTGTTATGGTAGAAAACCACATATACTTCCCTCCATCTTGTTTTCTCATATAATAAGCTGTCTCAGAAATCACTCTATCTCCTTAATCTTTACCATTTTAGTGTTTTTAGCCAGTGGAGTGCTCCTTCTTCCCCCAACCCCTACCCCCTGCCAGCTTCTCAGCCTTGACTTGGCCAGATGTCTTTCCATTGGGTCGTGTGTGTGTGTGTGTCTGTGTGTGTATTGTTTATATTTCATTTTTTATTTTTTTCTTTATTGATTAAGGTATTACATATGTGTTCTTATTGCCCCATTGCCCCCCATTTCCCCACTCATGCCCTCACCCCCCTATTGTCTGTGTCCATTGGTTAGGCCTATATGCTAGCATGTAAGTCCTTTGTTTGATCTCTTCCCCTTACCCCCACCTTCCCCTACCTTCCCTCTGACGTTT
>NW_006296221.1:2183457-2194852 GCF_000327345.1 Myotis davidii
TGCATACAAGTCCTTTGGTTGATCTCCCCCTTACCCCCATCCTCCCCTACCTACCCTCTGAGGTTTGACAGTCTGATCGATGCTTCTCTGTCGCTGGATCTGTTTTTGTTCATCAGTTTATGTTTTTCATTATATTCCACAAATGAGTGAGATCATGTGATATTTATCTTTCTCTGACTGGCTTATTTCGCTTAGCATAATGCTCTCCAGGTCCATCCATGCTGTTGCAAATGGTAAGAATTCCTTCTTTTTTACCGCAGCTTAGTATTCCATTGTGTAGATGTACCACAGTTTTTTAATCTACTCATCTGCTGATGGGCACTTAGGCTGTTTCCAATTCCATTGGGTCTACAAATGCACATTTCCAATCATATCATGTGTCCTCCCTTTCAGGCCATCAGCAACACTAGCAGCTGAGACGTTATTTTATAATATCAACTTTCCCCAAACAACAGCAAGGTATATGCAAATGTAAAATATTAGGGGCCAAAGATAATGGAGCCATAATCCTGCCTATTACACTGGGCTTCTTAGAAACATTTAACATTTCCTTCTTACTATGCTAATTATTCTTGACTTAAGATACCTGGTTTTGACAGTTGGTTCCTTTGTCATCTTTGCTGGTTTTGGTAGTTGATTCTTCTTAGTTGCCATTACTGGCAAGTCAAAGAAGGATACCAGAGCCTGCTTCTCACTCTCCTTCTCAATGTGGATGAAATGATCTCACCTAGTTCCATGTTTGTATTTTTTATTATTTTGATTTTTGATTTTTTAAATATATTTTTATTTATTTCAGAGAGAGGAAAGGAGAGGGAGAGAGAGATAGAAACATCAATGATGAGAGAGACTCATTGATTGGCTGCCTCCTGCACGCCCCCCACTGGGAATGGAGCTGGCAACCTGGGCATATGCCCTGATCTGGAATTGAACCCTGACCTCCTTGTTCATAGGTCGCTGCTCAACCACTGATTTGCGCCAGTTGGGCTCCATATTTTTAAATAACATTTTTTTGCTGATGAAAATTTACATCCCAAACCTAAGCTCTAGACACTTGTTCAGCTGCCTACTTGATATCTCCATTTGGATGTCTAATAAGCATCTCAAATTTACCATGACCAAAATAGAACTCGTGATTCATTCCCTCCAAGCCACCCATCACAGTCCTCCCATCTTAATAAACATCCACCCAGTTGATCAGACATCCTATATTCTTCTCCTTTCTCTCTGCTATCCTGAACTTCTGCTGGACAATCCATTAGCATGTCCTATTGGCTTTGTCTCTAAAATATATCCCAAAGCCAATTGCATCTTATCTGCATTATTGACACCATTCCAGGTTTAGTCACCATCATTTCTCACTTGGGCTACATCAATAACTTCTATACCAGTCTCCCTGCTCCCACTTTTGCCTTTTTCCTCATAGTTGAGTCTCCAACAGCAATTGAAATGATTGCCCACCCAGCAAGCTCAGTGGTTGAGCATTGACCTGGGAACCAGGAGGTCTCAGTTTGATTCCTGGTCAGGGCACATGCTTAGGTTGCGGGCTTGATCCCCAGAGTGGGGGGTGCAGGAGGCAGTCAATCAATGACTCTCTCTCTCATCATTGATGTTTTTTATCTCTCCCTCTCCCTTCCTCTCTGAAATTAATAAAAATATATTTAACAAGTACAACATAACATTGCTCGCTTGTTTAAAATCTTCCAATGGATTTTCATCAAGATTAGTATAAACCCAGCCCTAGCCTGTCTGGCTCAGTAGATAGAGCATTGGCCTGCGGATCAAAGGGTCCCTGGTTTGATTCTGGTGAAGGGCATGTACCTTGGTTGCAGGCTCCTCCCCAGGTCGGGGCTTGTGCAAGAGATAACCAATCAATGTGTTTCTCTTATATTGATGTTTCTCTCTGTCTTTCCCTCTCTCTTCTATTCTCCCTAAAAATCATTGGAAAAATATCCTCAGGTGAGGATTAATAATAACAATAAAAAGATTAGTATAAATCCAAACTACCTAGAATGACCCATGGGCCCTACACAATCTGGCTCCTGTCTACCTCAATGACCTCAACTTATCCCACTCCCTGTTGTTCACTACTTCCATCCACTCTGGTCTTCCTTTTTTTTTTACACTCATGCCCATTTCCTTTCTCATACATGCTCTTTTCTCTGCCTAAAATATTTTTCCCCAGTTCCTAAAAGGCTGAGTTCTTATCTTGGCTCAAATGCCATCTTCTAACCAGCCTATCCATGTAGCCTCTCATACTTTCAGCACTTCTAGTCACTCTCTATCATCCTATCCTGTTCTATTTTCTTCATGGCACTCACCAATATCTGAAATTATCCTATTTGTTCCATACTTATTATCTAACCTCCGCCAGAATATAAGTGCTACAAGGTCAGGAAACTTTCTATTTTGTTCACCCTTGTAGCCTTAGCATTTAGAATAGTTCTTGATGTATAGATGGTGCTAAAAGAAAATATTTGTTGAAATGAATGCATGTATATATTAAACATTCAAACTTTCTGACAATTTATCAAAAAAAATTTGAAAGCTGTTTATATTGAAAATAAAGACTCCAACCATAATATCTTAAATTGAGTTTCCCAGGAAGCAGACCCTGATACTGAGATTAACATACAAGATGTTTATTAGTAAGTGTTCCAGGGATCAATGCCAGTAGAAGGGAAGAAATAGAATTGGGCAGAAAGAAAAGGTTGGCTGTGAGAGTCCACAAAAAAGCCTAAGTCAATCCCAATAGGAACTCTAAAGCTAAGATAGCCTTTTCAATTTGGCCCAGATTGTGAAGGGGACCAGAACTTACACACCCATGATGATCAGTCATCAGACATAGGCTACCCTTGGAAGGAAGTGTGTCATTGGGATCATCCACAGACACCACCACTGCAGTAGGTCTCAGTACTTTTAATTAAAACTCATCATCTTCCTCCTCTACTAGCCACTCATCTTACCCTCACACTCAGCAAGCATGTCTGGTGCTCCTGGTCACTTGCCTTGTAGAATGATGTAAACCTTAAACTTTTAAGGGTCTGAGCCCCTGGTCACTATGATATTCCCAGGCTATAGCTGTGACATGTGTCTTCTACTATCAAAATTGCACAAGAGAGTACTAAGAGATGCTCAGCTGGATCACCTATGTGGAAAACATATTTTTTTTTTGCCCCCATTGTATAACTACAGCCTTACCTTCTCCTTGTGACCAGGACCAATTACTTCTGTCAGGCTAGTTCTTTTGTAGTATGTGATATGAACAGTGGATCTCATGGTCATGTGCCTGTTACAGCACTTCCTTCAATGTTAAGTTCCTTTGTCTGACACAACCATATGAAGAATTTTATACTAGAAGGTTAAACATTCTATATGCTCTTGGATAATGGTACTGGCTGAGGCCCTGCATGCAGAAAAGGCAAAACCATAGAATATGAGTCTATTTTTGTCATAATGAATGACTACCCCTTCCAGGGTAAATGGTATCTGATATATATAGTTAACTTATCACCAACTGGTTGTTTGATGTCTCTGAGCAATTGTACCATCTTGGGCACTCAGCAGTGATTTTTGTTGCTAGCAGGTTGAACATTCATTCAGGGACCCTTGCTTTTGCATCAATGTATAGCCTCAATCCCAGCTACCAAGGGAACAGTGGTGGATGATATGAGCTACCTGCTCTTGCAGCTTGCTGTGCCTCTTGTCTTGCTGTGCCTAGGTACACCTCTTCCATCTGAGTCTACCCCTATATTATGGCTTGGAGAGAGTAATAGAACATAGCTCATAGAGTATGATGATGCTCTCTGATGGTCATTAAAATGTGAAATAAAGCCCCATACATTCTATTACAACATCCATATATTCATCCACATAGTTTTACCGTTGTCTTCATTGCCCCCAATCTTCCAAGCTTTCTGCTGCCAGACCCCTGACAAGGTGGCCCAGCTATTCAGTACTGCCCATGAGGCCCTGTGTGTTATAATTTCAGGCCACTTCTCTTTCTAGACAAAGTGGCTGACCAGGTGGGAGGAGCTCCCCTTACCACATCTTTCAAGACCATACTGAGCAGGGCAGCAGTGCAGCTGTTATCCATTTCTAGCTTACACCAACAAACCATGTTGAGCCATTTGTGAATCAAGCTCAGGATATTTCCTCTGATATCAACTGATGATCAAGGATCCCCCCATGCAGTAAGAGATGCGAGCCGAGCAGTGATGTACTGGTAAATACTTAACAACCAGTTTTCTGAAAAGGAGAAAAATATCTAATTTGTAACATTATCTAATTTTCATGGTGTAAACGCTTCCACTATGGTCAGTTTCAAACTACCAATGTGATGTCAATGTCCCGAAGGTTTAGCAATGAGTTCTCATGAGCTGGTACAGACTGGCTCGAGCCCACCACTAGAGCTGAGGGAGAGGTGCTGTGTAACAGTGGTGGATGATATGAGCTACCTGCATGCCATCTGCTCTTGCAGCTTGCTTGTGCCTCTGATCTTATTGACAGTTAATCCTAGGTGCATCTCTTCCATCTGAGCCTACCCCCACATTATGGCTTGGAGAGTGTGATAGAACATAGTTTATAGAGTAGTTCCGGTGTCACAATCACTTGATGTTCTATGGTGAGGCATTTGTCTTTATCAGGGCCTAGTAGTACTCTAAGAACTGCTTTTTGAAAGGTGGTTAATTCTCTGTTGCAGTGGTATGGCTTTGAATCCTATGGATGGACACTGTGAGTCTCCCATTGGAGCTTGCATAAAATCCACATGTCATCTTTTTCTACTACTGATACCCCTAATGGTCTGCTGGTCTGTGGGCAAGAAGCCAGCTGCTTGCCTGGCATCCTGGACCTGTTACAGAGTCTTTTTCTGCTATGCGCCCCCACCCATGGCATCCTTTGCTGTCACGTGGTATTGAGCTAGAGCAGTACTTCTGGAAATATATTGCTTCCAGAATCTGATGAGGCCTATGTAAGAGGCATTGTGCTGCCTTGCTCATGATGGAAGCCACAAGATGCAGTAATTACTCCCTTATTTTGGAGGGGCTGTTATGGCATACCCAAGATCACTGGACTCCAACCTTCCAGTGACTTCTTGTTCATTGGGTCCATCTAGCATGATGTCATCATTTAACTGGACCAGTGTGATACTCTGTGGGATGTACAGCTGGTCCATGTCTCTTCAGACTATGTGGTGACAGAGGACACCAGAGATAACATAGTTCTGGGGCAAGGATATAAATGTGTACTGTTGCACAATCCAATGGAATGTGAATTGTTTCAAATTCTCTTTTTGAGAGGGATAGAAAAAGAGTTGATTTGTCAGGTCATTGGCTATGTTCATGCTCTTGAGTCCATGCTAATCTGTTCTAACAAAAGTAACACACCTGACATACCTACTGCAATTGAGGACACTATTTGGTTAGACTTATGATAGTCTATTGCCATTCTCCAGGATCTGTTTGGATTATGAAGAGGCCAGACTGGTAAAGTAAAGAGAGGTATGATGGGACTACCACCAATCTTCTAGGTCTTAAGGGAGGCAACAATTTTTACCTTTTTTAATGTGCCAAATATATATAACATAAAATGTACCATTTTAGCCATTTGAAGAACACAGTTCAGTGGCATTAAGTACATTCATGTTGTGTAAGCACCACCACCATTCATCTCTAGGACTCTCAGCATCTCATTTCACTCAGCATAATGTCTTCATGGTTCATCTATGTTGTACATGTGCCACATTTTAATTCCTTATTAGAGTTAAATAATATTCCATTATATGTATATATCACATTTTCTTTATTTATTCATCTGTCAGTAGACATTTAGGTTATTTCCACATTTTGACTATTGTGAATAATGCTGTTATGAACATGGGTGTACAAATGTCCATTTCAATTCTTTTGGGTATATACTCAGAAGTGGAATTGCTGAATCATATAGTAAGTCTATATTTAATTTTTTGAGGACTCATCATACTTCTTTTCATTGTGGTTTTTCACTTTATATTCCCAATAACAAGGCACTTAGGTTCCAATTTCTCCACATCCTTGCCAACACTTATTGTAAAAATGGTCTTTCACTGTGGTTTTGATTTGTAGTTATCTAATGATTTGTGATATGGACTATCTTTTATGTGCATATTGGCCAATTCTTTACCAATTTTTTAAGTGAGTGTTTTTTTCTTTTCTGCCTTCCCTGGTTTTAATTGAGCATTTTATGTGATTCTATCCTATCTCTTCTCTTACCATATCAATTATACTTAAAAAATTTACAAACCTAATTGGTTCAGCTCGGTGGATAGAGCATTGGCCTTCGGAGTAAAGGCTCACAGGTTTGATTCTAGTCAAGGGCATGTACCTCGGTTGTAGGCTTGATCTCTGGCTGTGGTCGGGGCACATGCAGGAAGCAACCAATCCATGTGCCTCTCTCACATTTATATATCTCTTTCTGTCTCTGTCTTTCCCCTTCCCTTCCACACTCTCTTAAAAAATCAGTGGAAAAATATCCTTGGTTGAGGATTAACAAAACAAAAAAATTTTACAGATTGCCTTACATTTTAACTTATTTAAGTCCATCTTAAATAACACCATACAGCTTCATGCAATGTACAGGTAACTTAAAATATCCCAATTCCTCTCTCTCTCATTTATCCCTTAAGACCCTGCTGTTATTTATTTCCTTTATCCATTTGCTACAATTACCCAATACATTATTCTATTATTACTTTAGCAATAAACTGTTATCTGTTAGATCAATTAAGAATAAGAAAAATAAATATTTTACCTTCATTTATTCCTTCTCCAGTGTTTTCTTTTCTACTTGTAGATGTGAGTTTCTGACTTATATCATTTCCTTTTTCCTAAAGCACTTCTTTCAATATTTTTTTGCAAGGCATTGTTCATTTCTGTTACAGTGTTTTAAAATTCTAACATTTGCTTTTGAATCTTTTTAAAAGTTTCTATCTCTCTACTTATATTACCCATCTTCTCTTGTACCTTATCTACTTTTTCCACTAGAGCTCTTAGCATATTAATCATAGTTATTTCAAATTCTCTGTTTGATTCCAATTCCAAATTGATTGGAATTTGGATTGGAATTAGAAATCTGGCCTTCATTCCAAAATATGTCATATCAGAGTCTGGTTCTATTACTTGCTTAGTCCTTCAGACTTTGTTTTCTCTTGTCTTTTAATCTGCCTTGCAAATTTTTGTTGAAAGTCTGCAGGATGCATTGGGTAATAGAAACTGAACTCAACAGTTGGCTTTATGTTAATGAGTTTTTATGTTAATCTGGATAGAAGTTGGGCTATGTTTAATGTTTGCCTTAACTGTAGGTGCTAAAGTTTTCAATGTCCCCTTATTTAATCTCCCCCCATTCATGGTGGGTTTTCCTAGAAATTTGTCCTCAGAGGCTCCATCTTACAGCTCTTTCAGCTGTAATCCACTGTTATTATACTGGAACCGTTTGGTGTCTGGTAAGGAGTGGGGAGGGAAAGTGTTATGGTGTTGTAGACTCCTTATTCCTAGGAACATGGCTTCTCCTTTAATCAATGTATTCCAGATCCAAAAACTTGTGGTAGAGCCAGTACTAAAATGCAGTCACTTTGAGGACACAGCGGAGTTTGCCCATACAGGTGTATTAAAGAGAAATGAAACTCAACCTTACCTAAGGAATTTACAGCTCTCCTCAGAAATCAGCAGAAGACTCCAGCCAATTTCCAATATCAAGTCTGTTCATGCCATGTTTGGATTTCCTTGTTCCTCTGACTCAGCTACCCTCATCTAAATAAGAAAGGAGACCACTAGGCAACCAATCAACTCAAAAGCCAAGTTACTTCTGCATTTGCCCCATAAAAAACTCTTTACTAATCTTTGAGCAACTCAGAACTCATTGCTCCAGTAGTCTTGAGTTTTCCAGCTTGCAGGTCAAAATCCTTGCCATGAACACATCTTTCTGCTTTGCTTTACTCAGTGTGCAGGTTTTTGTCATGGTTCAAGTGCAGAAAACGCCAGTTTTTATTGGAGCAACTGTTCTCAACCTTTTGATCATCCATTCCTAACTTATTTTGGTTGTTCAGATAGAGAACTTGCTTTGATGGTTGCTCATCCAATTTGCCCCAGAGGCCATGTTCTAGTTACCATCTCTATTTCCTCTGTGGGACAGGGCCCTTTGACTATATTCCCACCTTAAAGCATCCACCTGGCTTCTGATGTTTAAATGTTGCCATGTCACAGGCCCCTATCATCTCTGCTGATCTCAAGGAGCCCACTTCTGAAATGTCATCTTCTGTTTACATCCTGGACTACAGGGAGAGCCACTGCTGAATTTCTGGGTGATGTTGATATCTCCCTCCTAGAAAATTCCTTATTGCTTTGGTAAGTGGCATATTCTCTGAACTTTCCTGTAGAACATATGCTGGGTTTTCCACCTTTATATAGGTATTTTCACTCTAGCACGTTCACTTCTTTGAGCTACTTAATCCCCTCTACATTGTTAACCACAGAATGTCTGTCATTTCTACCTAACTTGGTGTACCTGGCCATTGCTTTTGCCACGCTTCTAGATGACATCCTAAGTATGTTTTCACCATCACCTGGGTTTCTTGTATTAAGAAGGTTCCAATTTCTCCTGTTTGGAGTGCATGTGGGATGTTTATCTTGTATATGTTAAGTCATGTATCCTGTGCTACTACTGCCAAATTGATAAATTCTCTCTTATTCAACTTTATGTTCAACCTTTCCCCTCTTCTTTATCCAGAACCTTCAGAATTCATTCTCATGCATACTTCCCTGGCACCTGCTGCTACTTCCTGGCTAGGTTCTACAGCTTCTTTGTGGTTGCTTTCCAATATTATCAGCCCCAGGAAGTCCCTGGAATACCCTATGTTGTGACTTAAACCTAATTATTGCCTGGTGTATCCTGAGAAAGGTGAGTTTTATCCTTCAGAGAGGAGTCCTCTGACTATCTCACACAGAAGGGGAACTAGCTTTCAATAGGGAGTAGGGCATTTTGGCAAGTTCACCAGGTGGAAGGGAATTTAGGGATTTAAGATTTTTCAGGTCTAGCAAACTAAATGTCCCCATCCCATGTGTCAGAGGCCCACTCTTCCCCAACCAGGGTGCTAACCTTGACATTTCATGCCTGCCTATGTAGAGAATCTAATCTTCTTTGGAAGTTTCCACTTGGCCTTCTGCTACTGTTATATTTGAATCCTGGGAATGGCCATCAGATTTCTCTGTCTTCCCACCACAGAAGATGAGAATCTGTTTATGTGCTTCCCTGAAGGTCTTCTGGCTTTCATACTTAACTTTGAATTGCAGATTAATCACTCTCAGACTTTCATTATCTCTCTCCAAAGTATCAAGTCCACTTATCAATACTCAATCAAATTACAATATTCTTAGCTATTATTCCCTCCATACTTTGACAACAGTGCATGCTCTTTCCAAGTATACCACTGGTGAAAGTTTTAACAATTGATCTGCTTTCTTGTGGCAATTACGTTCTACCTGCCATCAGTGAGTCATTGCCAGCCAGCAGTGGATGGCCAACTCCAGAATCCAAATCATAGTGCCTGTTTTTTTGGACCATTCCTCGCACCAAATCTTTCAGGTTGGGTTCCATGAAGAGGAGAATCTGAAGCAAAGATTAGTGCACAGAAAGTTTATTAAAGAGTACTTAGGGTCAACACCTGTGGGAAGACATGAACGTAGGATCACACAGAGGGGGAAAACTGGGCTGTGATGCTGTAGAGGGGCTGGTGGATGGCTCTTCTCTATTCTCGAGACCATTCTACCTGAAAATCTAAGATGGATCACCTACACCCAGAATTCTGCCCCCCCCACAGAGGGAGTGTGAACATCCTGGAAGATTCTGGGCCTTTGTTACCCTTGTAGATTCCAGAAAAGCCAATATTACAGTTTTCTATAGATAAGCACTGGGAACAAGGAGAAAGTCCCGTCACCTTGATTTCAGTTCCTCCTTTACCAAGTCTTCTTGCCACTTATGAGAGACTGATGCCTCTAAGGGTGGAGAGCTTCTACAGGTAGAATTCTAACCTTCCCCCTCATTATTTCCCCAAAATTTTAGAATACTTTATAGTTGTCCTCAAACTGGGAACCTGGAATATTTAGACTGGAATCTGAATTTTAATTCTGACTTTGGCACTAACTGGCTGTATGAGCTTGGGCATGACCCGGGGCTCAGGTTTACTCATTTTAAAATGACTTAAAAAGAGAAAATCAGGTGGCAACTCTTTTCTAGGTTTACAATTCAGTGTTTATGTATCATGACCTCTGATTAAAGTCAATATACTGTTAATTAGGGTAGAAAGTTGTACTGTATAACTGAAGTTATGTCACTTATGTCATAAGTGAAGATATTCACTTTTCTTTGTGCTAACTTTGAAATGTGGTACAAAGATTTTTTAAAAAAACTCTTTATCAGCTACAATATTAAGGTTGTATTTAACCTTAGCAATTGCCATTCTGAGGATTGGATACGATCCTGATTATGGTCTTCCCAGGCATCCGAACATTCATTTTCCATACTACATAGATCACCCAGCTTGGGTTGGTCCACAGATCTTTTTCTTTGCATTTTTTTTTTCCGGGGATGAATGCAATTGAGCAAGCAGATAGGGTTTCGGGGAGAGATCTACAAAAGTCCTAAGAGTCATCTTACTCCAAAAACTTGCTACGACTTTAGGGACAGCTCTAACGGTTGTGTGACTTCTGAACTTTCCCTTGGCTTAGGAGTCCACATCCATAAAATAACACCTATCTTGCAGGGTTACTGTAAGAACGAGGATAGAGATAGGGTTCACACCAGGGCAGTGTATTAAAAAAACACACGGGGAGGGGCGGGGAAGCCAATTATGTCCTTACTACCAATTTCCTCTATTCCATATTAATTTAAAAACATCAAGAGGTTGAGCCTATGTTGTCCGGATCGGGTAAAAGAAAAGAAGGGGGGGAAAAAGGGTTATAGCTAGTTTTGAAATTTTTCTCAGCTCATTTTCTTCACTGCAATTGAGAGTGTCTCGTGGGCGGCTTCAAGTTCTAGAACTGGAGTTATAAAATAGCTGAGTTCCAGTCCCGGCTCTGCCCCTTACCAGCTGCATGATCTCGATTGGTTTCTCAAACTCTCCTAATGCCAGGCTACTCCAGATAGGTAGGATTTCCTAGCTGGGACTGACCATTTTCCTCTCTCAGTTTCCTGATCAGAGGGACGTGAAGGCCTTCGGGGAATCCTCCGGCCCAGCAGCCGCTCAGGCGCCATACAAGCCTGGAAGAGAAGGAGGCCAGCGGAAGGAAGTAGGGCGGGCCTGGAATTCCCGCCTCCGGTGCGTGCGCGCTCACGCACGCACGCACGCACGGCACGCTGCGGAAGC